>NC_056741.1:808209317-808404317 GCF_019279795.1 Protopterus annectens | reverse complement strand
AAGTGTTTTTATATTGTATCTACTTTATTTTCTGAAAAAAAAAAAAATAAAAAAAAATACTTGTTTTTCTGCCTTTCAAAGCTAGCATAGTCCAGTTTTCAGGTTAGTGCTGAATTCAGGGCTGTGTTACAAGTTTCTGTGTTTGCCCATACCTTACTTGGATAGAAAAGGAAGTTTCTCTGTTCACTGTGAGAGAGGGAGCTTTGAGCAACCTATCTGTCCTTGGAGGAGTGGTTTCAGCCCAGAAATTAGTAGTTTATTGGCCATTTTGGGCTAATTTCTATCTCTTTCATTTCCCTGCTATAAAACCCGCATTTGCAAGGTTTTTGTGCTAGTATATAGCTCAGCAAGCTCCTGCCTGGTGCCCTGCAGAGTTCTACAGCAGCAGAGAGACAAAAGAGAGACTTTGGAGTGATTAAGTATCATTTTTCTGCATTTTCTTGCTGCCTTTAGCTAATTCCACCTAAAACGCCGATTTCCTAGAGTTTCTGTGATTTAAAAAGCTTGTTTCAGCTACATATTGTACTTGTTTTACTGCCTGCACTTTAACAAAGTCTTTTTTGTGTTTAAATTACCTGTTTAACTGTTGTAGGCTACACATTTAAAGTGTTTTTTTGTTTGCATCAGCTTTATTTTCTGAAAAAAACAAAAAAATATATACTTGTTTTCCCACCTTTCTAAGCTAGTATAGTTCAGTTTTCAGGTTAGTGTTGAATTCAGGGCTGTGTTACAAGTTTCTGTTTGCCCATACCTTACTTGGATAGAAGGAAGTTTCTCTGTTCACTGTGAGAGATAGAGTTTTGAGCAGCCTATCTCTCCCTGGAGGAGTGGTTTCAGCCCAGAAATTAATAGTTTATTGGCCATTTTGGGCTAATTTCTATCTCTTTCATTTCCCTGCTATAAAACCCGCATTTGTGCTGTTTTGAGCACTGAGCAGCACCGGTTAGCTAGGGTATAAGTTTTCCCAGCTCCACAAAGTTTGCTCTTCAGTTTTTCCCTTGGAACTAGACAAACTTTCAACTTAAGCACTCAAACCATTCACTTCTCATACCGGCACTTGCTCAAAATTCATAAGTGAGCACTAATAAACCTTAGCACTAGACCCCCCATACTGTAGAGAAGGACAAGACTCTCTATTTGAACTTACCAGCCAGTCAATAAAACAGTTCACTGTACCTATCCAGGCATGTCCAAAGGGCAGTTTCAGGTGTACTCTCCGGTCCAATTGGTGAATCTGGGCATTTTGAGGCAATGTTACAATTGTGTCATGTACACAGACAACCCTCTACTCCTTCCACCAAACACTAATACATGCAAGAGATGCAATTATACAGCCAAACTGGAGGCTAAGCTCTCTCAACCCAAGACTGGACCAGGCAGTCAAGAAGAGAAGGGAATTACTTGCATCACACCACCAGTCTCACATAGACCTATGAAACCAGCACAGGCAAAAACACACATAAATACACAAAAACATACTCAGAGGCTCTAAATAACAATCTGCAGAAGCAACAGAGACCTCCAAAGCAGACATCCAAGCAACCTCCACCCCCCCAACACAAACCATGAAACACATACTTCACAAAACCAGTGTGCTACACAATCACAGCCCTTAAGGCAAAATAGCATACCCAGCACACTAGTAATAGGTGATTCTATAGTCAGGCACACAGACGTTCCATTCACTTGGCTGAACAAGGAGAAGGTTACTGTTAGCTGCCTGTTGGGTGCCAGGATCCACCACATAACACAAGCACTCAGGTCACTCCAGAACAAGTACAAATATGACTCTGTCATTGTCCATGTTGGTGTGAATGACCTGAGCTGTACCTCCCTGGACTACATGAAAAGAGACATGGAGGAGCTCTCTGATCACGTAGCCCAGGCCGGTATGACCCTGACCCTGAGTAGCATCCTGCCCTCACCAAGAATGATACCATGGTATGGAGAAAAAAATGATCAATTTCAACAATTGGCTAAGCTTCTGGTGTCATTCAAAGGGGATCCAGTGTCTGTCAGCCTGGGATGACATGCTCGACAAGCCACGCTGCTTTGCTAGAGATGGCTTGCACCTGTCACCCTTAGGCTTTTGAATACTGGCCAAGGCTCTTGCCAACCCCATAGGCTCAAAAGACAAATCCACCGCCATAAATAGCACAAGTAACAAAAAACTGAGGGTAATGCTACTCAATGCCAGAAGTCTAAACCTCAAAATGCATGCACTTGAGGCACTCCTCAGTATGGAAAAAATCGATATATGTGCAGTAACAGAAACCTGGTTTAAGGCTCTAGAGAGCACAACAGCACTACCAGACTACAACTCATACCATACATTTCGGCCACAAAACCCAGACTAAAATACAAAAGGTGGGAGAGTATCCATACATATTCATCAAGGATACCCACACCTCCAGGTTAGTGGCACAGCACAATGCTTCAGAGATCATCCACATGCAACTAAACAATGGGCAAAACTGCTATTCAAATTATAGCTTGCTACAGATCACCCACCATGTCCCAGGACCCCCACTCCGTGTTCGTGGAAACAATGGGAAAAATAAAGGTCCTACCAAACACCCTGATATTGGGTGATTTCAATTAACTGGGAGAACTACTCAAGTACAAACTCCCTTGCCTAACATTTCCTAGAATTTATAAACTCAAATGCCCTGGATCAACTGGTCAACACCCCCACCAGAGGTGACAACATATTGGACCTGCTCATCACCAACGTGGGCGACCGGTGTTCCACACCGGAGGTCAACCCCTCGCTGGTTAGATCTGACCATAAACTAATCACTCTGGATATCCACATTCCGCCAACACCCCCGGTCAAAGAAACCACCGTGAAAAACTTTTCAAAAGCAAACTTCACGTTACTTAAGACTGAGGTGGGAAGTTTCAAAGCCCCCATGCTAAAGGATAACACTGTCCAAGCTGCAAAATCCTTTACTAATACACTCTACAGGCACCTACAAGAATGCATGGATCGTGCTATCCCAAACAAAACCAAGACTCATTCCTCCAAGAAAAGGAAACCAGTCTGGTGGACCCCTGCCATAAACAAGCTGTACAACAGAAGGAGGAAACTAGTACAGAAAAGAGCAAAATCCCAAGAAGGAAAGACATCCCTGATCAGTATCAGCAAGAAACTATGTTCCCTCATAAAATCATCCAAGGCTAGCTTCGAAAGAAAAATTGCCATGGAATCCAAAGATAACCACAAGGCATTCTTTAGCTATGTCAAGAATCTAAGTGGCAATTGTCAGATCTGCTCGGAGTTAGTGCAGAATAGCACAAAATACACTAAACCAACCGATATAGCCAACATCCAGTCAGACAGGGTCAGTGCAAACTTCACCCTCCTCTCACCCCCAAAAGGGCCCATAACTATACCAGAAGAATGTAGTGCCCCTGAAATCAGACACTTAGGTTAAAACAGCCCTCTCCAAAGTGAAAAACACAGCATCAATGGGACAGGACGGTGTCCCAGGCTGCGTTCTACATGAGCTCAAAGATGAACTAACCCCTCACCTAAACACTCTGTTTAAACTCAGCCTCTCCACAGGCTTTGTGCCCACAGAGTGGTGCACAGCAACGGTTATTCCACTCCAGAAAGGTGGAGCCACAACGGATCCCGGGAACTATCACCCTATAAGCCTGACTAGCTTGGTCTGCAAAGCTATGGAGTGCATCATCATGGATCTCATTAACAGAGACGTTGGAAACCTCCAAACACAGGACCCTACCCAGTTTGGCATTGTTAAGGGAAGATCATGCCTCCTAAACTTGGTGGACTTCTTTGAGACAGTTACCAAGGCTACAGATGAGGGAAAGATGGTCCACACAACCTACCTAGACCTTGCAAAGGCCTTTGACACCATTCCCCACTCAAGTATTATAGACACGCTGACCAGCCTGAACATAAACCCCTATGTCATGAGATGGGTTGCCAACTGGCTCACAGACAGAACCCACATGGTAAGAGTTGCAGGAGCTAGGTCTGACTCTAAACCGGTTACAAGTGGCGTTCCCCAGGGCTCAGTCCTAGGACCCCTCCTGTTTGGCATATACTTCTCAGAGGTACAGGTAAGCACAGGAGGACTATGGCTGACCAAGTTCGCAGATGACTGCAAACTAGGGGCTATAATTGACTCTCCGGCTGACACAGACCTGAGACAGCTGAGACAGATACCTAGTGTCAAAACCATGTCCTCAAGCTAAATGCCAAAAAGTGCATAGTTATTCCCTTTGGAAAAAACAAAGTACCCGCAAACTACCACATAGGTGGTAGCCCCCTAAATATGGAAGACGTAATAACAGATCTGGGGACCCAAGTAGATAGTAACCTCGCCTTTCATAATCACATTGCCAAAGTGGTTAGAAAATCCTTCTGTGTGGCCCACCTAATCACAAAAGGGTTTGCATCCACATCGAAAGGGGTCATTGGGCTGCTCTATGCATCACTCATAAGACCCATCATAGAGTACAATGCTCCATTTGGGATGTACCGTACAAGACACCTGCAACAACTGGAAAGACCGCAGAAGTACCTCAGCAAGAGGATCACTGGCCTCAAGCAGATGCCCTATGTAGCTCGATTGAAGAAAGTCCAGCTGTACTCGGATGCATACCATCTACTCAGAGGTGATCTCTGCCTGACATACAAGGCCATGTCCAGCCCAGAATTGATGGACATGCTCCACCTAAAGAAAACCATATCCCATCGAGCCACATGCTCCAGGGATCTAAACCTCACCACAACAATAAATAGGACGTGCTGGAGAGATAGATTCCTGTCCCAGAGACTTTCCATGCTCTGGAACAAGATTCCAGTCTACATTAGGCAGAGCTCCTCGCTAACCCTCTTCAAGAGAAACCTCGACGAGTGGATGGGAAACAGAAAGTTTACCCCAGGGATCACTTCAATGGCTCTGCTGGACAGAGGCACAGGGAACTAATCTAAGGGGGTAGTGAAAGCCAACACATTCCGGCTAGGCTTATAAATGCCTTCAGGCAGACAGCCTAGTACCTACCTATGAACCTATGAACCTATATATATATATATATATATATATATATATATATATATATATATACACGCACACACACACACACACACACACACACACACACACACACACACACACACACGCACACACACGCACACACACACACACACACACACACACACACACACACACACACACTAGGGCATTGCCCTCTTTTCAGGGAAGACCTGAGGTGGCATTTAAACTCTTCAGGGAAATTTGGCCTGTTCAGGGATAGGAACTACCCGTCACCCAAGTTGGAAAATATAGGAAAATATGTGTTAAGTGAATGGGGTTTGAAATACAAACCCCTGTTAGGATCTGGCTTGTTTAGCAAGAAGGAATCCAATTCTATTGCTTGGAGAAATGATAGATACACACCAAATATCATTTATTTTACTTACAATCCAATGTCAGACAAAATTATGGAAATCATTAACAAATTTTGGTTCGTAGTGGACTCTGAACCCAATATAGGAAAAGTGGTGGGAAGTAGACCAGGGGTGGTATACAAAATGGGAGACAATATTAAGAAACTCCTTGAATACAATAACTATGATTGGGGGTATTCTAAGAACCAAAGGATGAACCAGATATTAAAGGGCACAAGGAAGTGTGGCAAGTGTAATCAATGCAAATATATTTTTGAAGCACACAAATTAAGCATTTTTAACAATTTCAGTACAATTATAAAGTTGAAAGAAGGAAATTGTAATACTAGAATGGTAATATATATCGCCACATGTGAGACATGCCCTAGTTATTATGTGGGAAAAACCGAAAGGAACTTTAAGAAGAGAATTTACGATCATATTTATAGTATATCCCGAAAAGATGGCAACAATGCATTATATAGGCATGTAGAGAAGATGGGTACTGATCACAAGTTTAAATTTGGGATTTTGGACATAATTTACAGCAATCCCAAAGGTGGGGATGTAAAGAAATTATTAAGTTTTAAGGAAGTTTGGTGGCAGCTCTACCTTAATGCAGCAACCCCCCAGGTCTAAATGATTTTATCTCTTGCAAACCCATTCTCGAATGGGACATCAGATAATTGAATTTGATTTATTGGTTTTTATACACACTCATCTATTTATATATATTTATTTTCACTATATATATTCATTCATATATTTATATATTAATATAGAAATGTCAATAATTAATTAACTAATGTTTTAAGCAATTTTGTTCCCAACTCTTATATAAACAACAACATATACCTATAATAGGTTTGAACGCATTTTAGAATTGATTATTATGGTTCATTTTAGTATATGTATATTGCATTTTATTTATATCATCATTTCAACACAAATTAATTTTTAGACTAGTTATTGAAAAACATTTTTTATTATATACTATTAGGTTTTTTATTATATACTATTAGGTTTTTTATCACATACTATTAGGTTGTTATACATACTAAATAGCAACATGTATGTAACATTGTAGTATTCCTTTAAGGAAGGGAATATGAAGCATTATCTTTTGGCGCCAATTTTAGCATTTAAACTGCGATCTGCATTTGTGAAAGTTGTTCTGAAGAAGCTCTAATTTATGAGTGAAAGCGCTTAACATTATTCTACTTTTATATTTTGCAATTTTCGTCAATAAACGTGTTCCGCTTGGCGGATTAAGTGACTGGTACGCTTATTGGTCTCAACAAGGTTGCCATTTGTTTTTTGGCTCAGTTGTTCACTTTACGTGTACTTTTAGATTAACTTATACAATATTACCTTCTCTATTATTTTTCCATAACATGAAAGTAGATTTACAGGTCTATATGACTCTGGGTTTGTCTGACTCCCGTTTCCCTTAGAGACAAGATTAATAAGCATGTCTCTAATCTTGAGGAATCTTACCATAGTTATACAACCGAGTAAATAATACTATGAGTTCTTGCTAAAATGTTCTCAGGTCATTATTATTAATTCCTTCTCCTCCCTGTGCTTTGTTAGGATCCAGTTTGAGTAATTCTTTTCAGTATAATCTAATCTGATTTCTGCACCTGAGGTTAACCTGGATGCCAGTAAGACAATTTATCTCACCCTTTGGGAGTCAAATTCTTTCACATAAGATTTTGTAAATATAACTATATTCTATTGTGTTTGAAAATACATTTTAGAATCTGTACACAGCTTACCAATTTGTATGTCTTTACTCCTTCCATATCTTATGTATCTGTAAAATTCTTTCCTAGTATGCTCAAGCTCTTTAAATAAATTGTCTTTAAAATGTTCCTGTTCTTGTCTCACACTACACTTAATTTGTTTGTTCAGCTTGTTTATTTCAGTTTTCAAAGTTGAAGTGTGTCCTCTTTTTCCATTTCTTAAATTTTTGTCTGTCTGTGCCTAGCTCTTGTTGTTAAAGATTTTTTTTCCATTCAAACCATTTCACTTTCAAAACGTTTCCCATTCCTTCTGCAGTTTTTCCACTGAATGCATCACTCAGGTCAGTTTTACATAGTGACTGCTTTGCTTTCATATAATCTGTTATTAATCTTCTGTGCATTGGTTTAGATTTCAATTTAGCAGAATTATCCAACAAAAATTAACCTTACTAACCCCATGATCACTGTACATCAACAGTGGTAAAACTTGACTTGAAGTAACAATAATTTCTTTAGGAACATAAGCAGTGTCTAGTATGTTCTGTTCCCTGGTAGATTTTTTTTTTTTACAGTCTGAAGCAATTGTTGATCCTGAACATAAGTTGTGAATAATTTCCTTACTAATGTTGTTAAATCAATATTATTCCAGTCTGTTTCTAGTAAACATAAGCTCCACCCATTAGTATTCTTCTCTCCAGTGTTTCATTCAAGTAATGTATAAATTCCTCTAGGTCATCTGCACTTGACTTTGGTCATCTGTACACTCCAACAATTGTTATATGTCCCAGGGTTGTCTTTATTGTCAGTTACACGGTCTATAGTATTGGTGTTATCATTGAACGTATAATAATCACAGGTCTCATAACTATCTTTAATCCCTATCATAACACCTCCACTTGATTTTTTGTTAGAATGTCTGTTACAGTAAAAACATTTATACCCTGACAAAACTGGTTTCTGGTCATTGATCTTTAACCATGTTTCACAAACAATAACAACATCAATCTTGTGGGAACCTAACAAATTTTCCAATTAAAAAAAAAACTTTATTATTAATGCTCTTAGCATTAGCAACCATTACAGATGCATCAAATGTTGCTGTGAACTGTTACAATTATGATCTGGCAAAAATCCTGCCTTGTGTTTGCCAAATATTGCAAAATATCTGCTGTAAAAATTCTCTTTCCTGATCTTGACAAATGCACATCATGTCTGAGCACATGTTCCCAAAATTAGGCTCAGATGCTCTACACATTTCCATTTTTTAAAACTGGGTATTTTTTCGTGTTGGTATTTATCCAAAAAATCTTTTAATTCATGCTAAAATGATTCTCCTTTCTATATGTAATTTCTAAAAAATACATCTTAACACATGTACAAGCTATGCTCTCTAAGAGGGCTGTAAGTTCCATTCTAACAAAGTGTTCTTGTGGATGGGATCATTTGTACTGATAAGAATAAAAACAAATCCACACTTCCTTACATTAAGGCATTCTAAGATCTGCCTCACACCATCTATTTTTCCTACTGGCAAGCATAACACTATTTTGTGCTCATTATTTTCTCTACAAATGTAAGTATCAGTTCCTCTAATAATTGAATCTCCAATTTCAAAAGTATCTTTTCTGACCAGATCTGAAGAATCTTCAACTTCTAATTCAATAATGTGTACTCTATCAGTTGTTACAAAGGAATGATCTTCATCACCATTAGTCTTATTAACAACACTGTTTTCATTGCTTATTACATTTGCAAGCATACAGTTCTCATCAAGCTGACTTTGTACATCCACAGCTTGAGCCATGTTGTCAATGTCAGTCTTTCTCCTCTTTTTTTCTTATAGTTATATTCTTCAATCCTTTCATGTTCAGTTTTGATTTATTCCTTTTCACCTGCCCCTTGTATCTTTTTTCTACCTTCTCTTTTGGAAAAATGATGCCTTGTTCTGCAGACTGAAGGTTTTCTGATAGAATAATGTTATCGTTCCCTGTAATCTGTGTGTTACATGACAACACAGTATTCTTTTTAGTATGCATTCTCTTTATTTTACAGACATTTATCAGTTTCTATTTCTTCTTTGTTATTTGTTGTGAGATTCTTCCTTTCTTTCTTTTTTATTTCCTTCTGAACGCTCTCAATCCTCAGATTGCTCAATACTTGTATCAAGAATTCCAAAGTTGTCAGTGTCATTCTCTTGCTTCATAGGGGTTAAGTGATCTTTACAGACAAGAGACACATTATTTCCTAAATTTGTTCTATTTGCTCTTTGCCCGACATTATTTAGCTTATCAATGCAGTCATTAATATATGTAACAACAGTTCTCTAAGCTGTGCCAATTGCACAAGTGCAATCATCTTCAGTAAGTCTGGATTTACTACCAATAATGGTAAGCAAATCATCCAACATTTGACATGAGGAACACAGATCACCAGTGTTATCAGGTGCTACCTTTACATATACATAGCATTTATTACACCGTACAGGATGTTTGTGCTTTAGTAAATCATTAATGGCATGCTTATTTAAGGAATCTATATTCAGCTGCAAATGAGTAAAAAATTCTAAAAGAAAAGAATAATTCAAATCAGTTACCGCAGAATTCAAAGAGAAATTAAATTAAGTTCTAAGAGAAAAGTCACGCAAACAAGATACAACTAAATATTAAATTAAGTACAGTAAAGTTGTTGCTCTGACCATACAAGTTGTGAACATTGCACAGATGCTGGAATTATTCTTTATTGCTCCCAAATGCACACAGTAGCCTCTGCTCACTATCACTTGCAGTCGTACCTCTTTTTAACAGTAAAGATGTATAAAGCACAAACCAAGACAGGATGGTTTACATTGTCATCTCTGCAGTCTGTGTGAATTTATAGCAACTAAGGTAAAGTTTGCCTATCTAAACCTACCCCTTTATAACAAATAACAGTGAAAATTAAAAGTAAAACAACAAAATATAAATCAAAGTAAATCTACAAGCTATCTCTTCCTCCCTACAGAGAAAAACAATGTGTAAAAAAATCAAATACAAACTTCTCTTACCAAGCACTGCACAGTCAATCACAAACCAACACAGGGTTATTTAGATAAGCTGTTAATTCTAGAATAATTATTTGTTTTCCTGGTAGTAACTTAAATGGTAAAAAATGGCACTTTGCACTTTAGAGCTGATGAACTGGAGGAAGACACTGTTAAAAAATGCATGTAGGGTCTGCATAAAACTGCTGATAATACTCTAAAAGTTAGAGATGAAAGAAACTTATGAAATGGGAGGTGGAGGTTGGAAGCTAATTTGAAATGTGAAAAAAATGGTGAAACCCTTTCCAGGCGTTATTTGTGTGTCTGGTCATAAAGGGGAATTGCGATATCCTGGCCAGCCTAAGTCATGTTTCTTTTGTGGCAATTTTTCTCATTTAATTAATGATTGTGACAAGTTGCAATTTAACCACTTGCTTGGAGAAAGGACATACAGCAAGAAGGGATGTGTCTGAATGCAGAGTTTGTAAAAGGAGACTTTTTTGATGGCTTGTCAAGTGCAAACAGTAAATAATGAAAAAGGAGGAGGAAAGGGAGGAAACCATACATAAGAAAGGACAAGGAGCTAGAGGAGAATGTGAACTAGATGAAGAAGAAACTTTGAAGAGAAAAATGTATGGAGGGGAAAATGAAGAGAGAGAGTGCATGCAGGAAGAGAGGGCAGGAGAAGAGATTGATATTAATGATATTTTTGAAGTTCTAGTCAGTGAAAAATCTGATTCTGAGGATCAAGGATTATTTGTACATAAAGCGAGGGAAATATTCAGTTGGGGAAAGATTTAAAAAAAGAAAATTAAAATTTAGAAATATTTCCCCTACACATAAAAAGAAGGAAAAGTAACAATTTCAGAGTACTTTCAATAAATGTAAACAGTATCATTGCCACTGCAAGAAGGGCAGGGGTACTGGAATGGTGTGCTAATTGTGATGTTGGATGTTATTTGGGTAAGATGATGTAAGCATTCCTGATAAGTGAAGAAAGACTGCAGACAGAAAAATTTGGTGGAAATATAATATGGAACCTAGGAAGTGAATGTTGTTCTGGAGTGGTTGTATTGTGTAAAAAAGCAGTGAAAGTACCAGATGTAACACTGGTAAGGATGGAAAAGTTAACTGTTGTGGATGTGAGGTGGAGGGAACATGTTTATAGAATTATAGCATTACATGCATTTATAACTAGCAAGGAAAGAGAGAATCTGTTTCATCAAATATTAGACTATGTGGTGGTTAATATAAAAAATTACAAGTGCAGGGGGCGTTCATTGTGATTTAAGGAGAAAATGTAGAAAGAAAGGGAAAGGAGAAAAAATACAGGAAGTGATAAAATGTGGCAAATCAGTTGTGTGGAACGAAAGTCAGTGGGCTTAGAAGGGGGGGTCTCTTAGATCTGAAATTGATTATTTTGTACATTTAGAAGGACAGTATAAGTGGAGGTGATGGATAAAGGGAGTATATTAAACTAGGAAAGGGAATAAAAAGAATAAACAAGAAAATATGGGATGAAATTGGAGAGTGGGATGTATTGCAGTTGTGACGATCATGCTCTCTTGCTCTCCAGGTCCCCAGTAAGATTTCCCACTGGCACAGCTATATGATCCAGATCTCAGCCTAGCTGGCAAGCTAACCTCCAGTACCCTCTCTGTCCCACCAGTGCTTCATGACCCTGCCCAGGTAGCTGACACACCACAAACACTTTGAGATAAGTATTTATACAACTTCACAGATACTCCTGGGAAAGGCTGACACAGATTCTCTATTTGTGCCCCTTTACCCAGACTATACGGTAGTAATTTCTGCCACCACCAGCTAACAATTATCAGCTACCCAAAGGCCCTTAAAAGGGTGTCCAATTATTACTGTGCAATATTATTATCCAATTGGTAATGTGACTATTCAGTCTTGTGGCTTATTAGAGTGGCCTATTAAAGTAAACTCTATAAATATGCAATGTGCTCTAGAGCCTAACTTATCTCTACACAAACCAGCCACAGGTAAAGGTTTTTAAAATATTTAATAATAAATAATTAAAACACAAGACAATACTACTACACCACAGAGATATCTAAGAGTTCAGAGATCACACAGAAACTTAAAATAATACAGTAGGACAGGTCTGATGTCAAAGAAAAACACTTAATCTAACTTTCTAATCTTTAGCTATTCTTAAGAGAAAACACAGTGCTATAATCCTACTTACATACATAAAGAGCATATGCAGTGCTGGGTTGATGGTCCAAGACAAAATGCTTCCAGTCTCTCACTGAACAATAGTTTTTAAAACACTAACAAACAGCTCTGCTAAGGCCCTCCCAAATTACATCATTTTGACACTTAGGTTTTCCCAGTATTCACATTACATCATTTTGACACTTAGTCTGGAGTTCCCAGGCAAACACACTGCATTATTTAGCAAGCTAACACCTGCTCACAAAACTACAACAATAAAAGACATTTCACATGTATAGTCTAACAATTATTCATTAAGTTAAAACAATAGAAAGAATGTGTTCAGCCAGTCATTTCGGAACCACTTTTTAGATAATTGTAACTTCAAAGAACATTTGAAATGCTTGGCTTGGTTTTCCGTACAGCAGATGGCAATGTAGCAACAATCTTGAAGTTCACATTTTTACAGTGTTTTCTTTCATTTAAAAACACAAGCCTGTATTTTACATTTATTTTTACAAATGATAGAATTATGTATCAAATTCTATTTGACTAGGCTGACAGCCTTTGCCCATCTTTCCCCAATCTTCACAGCGGTTATGGAAGGATCTTATCATATAATCATGAGGGACTTCTATTAAAAAAGAAAACGCTTTGAATTGTGATATGAATTAAAAAAAAGTACAAAAAGTGTTTTTTTTTTCAATGGCAGGGTGATGGAAGAAAGAAAGAGACAGCGAAGTATGGGAAAATGTATAAAAATGTATTAGAGTATTTAGAGAACAATACAAGCGAATGTTATGACATGGAAAAAGAAGTATATAAAATAAATTGAGAAAAAATGAAGGAATGATTATTTAGGTAGAGATATTACTTACAAGGGAGAAGGTATCTGCATATCTGGGTAAAATAGTAAGGGAGGATATTAGTATAATGAAGGAAATTAAAAAAGTAAAAGGAGAGATAAAATGAACATGAGCAAATTATCAGTATTGTAAGGCTTTGTCAGCAATTGAAATGCAAAATGATGAAAAGCAGCCCCAAAAAAGCTCTTCTCCTTAAATTTTTTTTGGGGGGAGCAAGTCCCCCACACCCCCAAAATTATATATACCAACTCTGAGATTGAATATTCTGAGAAATGGCATTTCATACTTAATATACGTAAGTCTGTTCTTTCGGCCATTTGCTCTAACGGGTCCCAGCATTTCAAATGGTGACCATATTGCAGTACAGGATGTAGAAATATGTATACAGTAAAAATAATGAAAATAAGAGAGAATGGTAAGGAAAAAAAATCCAAAATGAGTAAGGGAAGAATTTCAAAAAGAAATTACTCTTAGCAAATTGGATGAAGAACTTAGGAAAGTAAATGTTTATGCAGTGTCAGGCCCAGATGGTATAGGGTATGGAGTATGGAAGAAATTAATGGATTGGCAAAGAGAATGTTTTGTGGACTTGTTTATGAATTGATATGTAGGGGGATATTAAAATGTATATGGAAGAAAGATGAGAGGAATGAAATAAAAAAAAATAGTGAACCAGCACACTAAAAACCACAGATTATAAAATTATTATTAGAATACTACAGAAGGAAATAGAAGGAATGATGATGGATATTATGGAAGAAAGTATATATGGTATAAAAGGAAAGGAATGTCAAAAATTGTTACCGGTTATAAGAGAAATTGTGGATGACATTATAAGTAAAAGGGAGGATGTGAAACTTATGGTAGGTGACATTAGCAAGGCATGTGATATAGCAGGACATTATACTTTCCTGGGATATTATGGAAAAGTATAGAATATGTAATAGAATCAGGAGTGTGTGTGTCAGCAAATCAGAATAATAGAGTGAGAGTGTTACTGAATTGGAGGCTGAGTAAAGAAATAAGCAAAGTGTGGTATAAGACAAGGATGTCCCATGAGTGGAATATTGTTTGCATTGGTGATGAATGAGATAGTGAGTGAAGTAGCTTATAAAATGAAAGATGCTAGATGTGTGATGCAAAAGTAGGTGGTGACTCTAGTAGTTGTAATGTACGCAGACAATATAGTTGTAGTTGGTAAGAACAAAATATGGATATATGAATATGCAGTATCAGCAGTTAATCTGCCTGGTGTGGGGAAAAAATAAATATCTATATATATATATATATATATATATATATATATATATATATATATTTGATAGATAGTGCAATGCATTGAAACTCTTAATTCCCTGAAAATGTACTGAAACTCAAACTCATTTCTGTCAGCAGTATTGTAGTTGGTGTAGAGCAGTGCTTCTCAAACCTTTATGGACCTAGACCGACTTTTGAAAACAGTAATTTTTCACGACCCACTACTCGGATTGGCATGTGTGCACATGAAGCACTCATGATCCTTCTTAAAGGAGAAGACGCCATCACCATACAGTGTTTTTTCAGAATTTAAAGGGCCATGTAAACTATTCTCATACTTTAATTATTAGCAGAGCTGGATCATGGTCAAATGGGGTCCTAGGCAGGGTAATAGAGTGGGGCCTTCCAGAGCAGCCCCTCTTGCAGCAGACCCTCCCCACCCATACCAGTGTTCCATTACTTGTCTATTTCTCCCCAGTTACCATGAACACTATTCAAATCTATCAGTGTGTATACTGTTTTCTTATTTACTCCTGCAATGATTACAGATATTGAAATAAAATGCACAAACAACAATACACATTTTTATGGGCATGCATACATGTATGTGTTCTTTGATTCACCTTCCTCATTGTATTAAATTATATTCCTTGTATAATAAAGCACCATTTGTTAGAGTGTGTTTTAAATTTGTAGTTTTGAACATTTTTCCAGTAAGCAATGAAACACAATTTATAACCCAATAATGAAAAAACTGCCCATTTCAGAACATTTTAACCATAAAAGGCCATTCAAACTTGTCATTACAATCCACCAGTATCAGTCAATAAACACAATTGCTGCAGAAATAAAATTCATCCAAATAATTCTACATTAAAGAGATTTGTAAGTAATGAAGAGGCTGTTACTGGCAAACAACTTTACGTTTCACTGTTTTATCTACAAATTCAGTGCCTGCTGCCCTTGAAGAATTAATTACCTACATTTTAACCCTTTTTAACATAAGGGGTGGCGTAAGCCACAAAACTCTGGGCTAGGCTTATAAATGCCTTAGGACAGATAGCCTAGTATAAACCTATGAACCCATGAACCTATGAACCTATTACATTAAAGAAAAAAATTGTAATCTGGTAATATTGTATTAGGGAATGACTGAGAAATTGACAGCAAGTTCATAGTTATTAGGCATCTTATACAAAGGGGACACACTCAGGAGTGCAGAACCAAATAATCGGCAACTAGGGTACTACATACCATGCCTCCATACATCTCAACCTCTTAGGACAAAACAATCTGAAAAAATAATGGGGGGGGCAAAGGACCCAAAACAGGGACAGATTATAAATATTGCTCTCATAGACTTAGAAAGTTGCTAGAATAACAGCTTTGTCTTAGCATGTATTTTCTGAAGTTAATGAAGACTAAAACTCAAATATATGACATTTAGCTATTTCAGTCCTCAGTGATTTGCCAAAAAAAACACAATTTTTTGGGGGGAATAGGCCAAAAATATGAGGCAAAAGTCTGGACAGTTGACAGATATGCATACCTCTTAACCTCTTACTGCAAAAAATTTGGACAAAGCCTAAAATAATGCAGATACAATTGCCTCAAAAATAGGGATAGATTTTAAGTATTGCTCTTTCTAACTTAGAAAGTTGCTAAAATAACAGGATTTGTATTAGCATGTATTTTGTGAAGGAAGTGAAGTTTGAAACTCATGTATATGTCATTATTTAATGACTTTAGTCCTCCCTGATTTTCCAGAAAACCACAAATTGTATGAGAAACAGACAAAAACTATGATGCTAAATCTGGGCATTTGAGATGTACGTTAAACACACACACATATACCAACTCTTTCACATAGCAACACACACACACACACACACACACACACACACACACACACACACACACACACACACACACACACACACACACACACACACACACACACACATACATGCCTTCTCTTTCATACAGCAACTAATAGCTGGTTTAAATTGCATACACTCCTCCTCTACTCTCTCATGCAATACACAGACATGCACTTTTCTCTCTAATACAGAAAAGAACGGAACCACTAGTTTAAATTATACACATGCACACCTATCTTCTCTCTCTTCTTACACAGCAGCACACACATACACACACCTACTTTCTCACAAAGCAGCACACACATACACATACACCTGTTCTCCTACACAGTAACACACACCTTCTCTTTCACAGAGCAATGAACGGCTAGTTTAAATTCTATACACACACCTAATCTCACAAAGTAACACACACCTATTCTCACACAGTAACATGCACACACACACACACACACACACACACACACACACACTCACGCACGCACGCACGCACACACGCACACACGCACACACACGCACACACACACACACACACACACACACACACACACACACACACACACACACACACACACACACACACACACACACACACAGAGTTTATCTCTCATACAAACCGAACAGCTAATTTAAATTTCATACACACGCACTTCACACACTTTTTCTCTCTCTCATACAGAAATGAATGGTTTAAATTACACACAGACACACAAACACATACACTTAGCTTCTTTCTAAACCAAATGGCCACACACAGGCACATAGACAACTCCTCTCCTAAGGGAACTACCAGCTCAAATTCTGGGTGGGACCGCAGAATGTATTTAGATCCACATCGGCGTTGTGATGCACACATGTTCCTCCTTAAAGGAGAAGACTCTCATACCGCGGAGTAAAGAATTATTATTTATTTATTTTTGTTGTTGTTTAAATTGTTGAAGCCTAATGGCCAACCTGCACCTGTAAAAGCAGAAAAGTGCTTGTCCCCTTCCCTGAGGTTCTGGTACCCTTGAGTTAGAGACAGGGAGCAGAGAAGAGTGCAAACCTTATCATCTTCTTCTTCTTTCGGCTTACCTTATGATATGAGAAAAAACATTACTGAAAATAAATAAATACATAAATAAAAATTGCGCCTTTTATGAGGCTGGCCTGTATGGTGCCCTAGGTGGTCACCTAGTTGGCCTATGCCTAAGGCAGGCCATTGGTGTGATATCTCTGGTGGAGCCTGCAAAAGCCATCATATGTGACTGAGGTTGATAGGGAAGGACTGCATGTTGGTAACATCGCTTGTAGAAGTGAGGAACATACAGCACAATTAGCCCATTGCACATTCCCTTCGCTCATGAACTGAACATGCATTGTAAATGTCGGGCATAATAAAAACAAACAAAAAAAAATCATACTATCCCTGATGGTTACGTAAATGATAGCTCCTCCCAGTTGAACATTGCCATGGTGATGAGGAATACATGAGCTCTGATGATTGGTATACAGCAGGGTCATAAATGCACAAAGGAAAAAAAAGAATAAACATTAGCTATTAAATCATCCTGGTTTCAGTTGCATTCTTGGCTATCTAGTTGTTTGGTTGCAGACATATGTAACATCACTGAAGGGAATACTAGGTATCCGCTAGTTTATTTTCCCATTACAGTGGAGTAAGGAGGCTTCTACTTTTCAAAGAACTGGGTTCATACATGGCACTACATGACAGCCCATTTCTGTGTCAAATGTTTTGGGAATGAGAGAAATGAAATGAGAATAATACTTACGAGAAGAATCATAGTTTGGTTATCATCGTGCCACAAAAGCCGCCTGAAGTAGGATATATGCCAGCAGTCAGATGTGGAAGTTTGAACTATCTTAACACCCACAGAAGACCTTGCAGCTCAACAGGTGAATGACTGAAGTAGTAATCTTGCTGTGGGGTAACTGGATACTGACCACTACTGTTATTGTACAGATTACTCACTACCAAACCATCCTTCAAGATGTGCATTGCTCTGACCATCTTTTACTGCACTGAGCTTTTATCTGCTGATGATGATAAATACCACCAATTGTTATTAGCCATATGCAGAAATTATTCTAAAGTGCCACATACTATTCAGTGATGAGTCACTGTTGCAAAAGTCACTGGAGCAACATTCCATCTGAACATACAGCTTTGTACTTCCAAAGTTGCCTGTTATTTGTTGGTTGCAGATGTCTTGACGCCCACATTTCTTTACTATTAAGTCGTGAGTTTCTCCACCTAAAAAAGAACATAGACTTCATTACTTTCCTGCTGGCTTTGAAATAGTGTTATAGATCTGCTTCAGATGTGATTAAGCTGGATGAAGCCACATATATATATATATATATATATATATATATATATATATATATATATATATATATATATATATATATATATATATATATATAATACATGTTACTCTTTATGCATGACATTGAGGTGATTGTATATGGTAGGCTGTTAATGTAATACAACGCATAAGGCAGGATGCAGAAAACCACTTCACACATTACACTAACTTTAAATGACACTTGGTTTATCTTATAAACTCAAGATGATATAAAATATTTCAGCCTATTACAACATGCAGATTAATGTAAATAAAAATCTGTTATGGGTAAAGTCTCAAAGTAGCTGTTTTTGGATTAGAAAGTTATTATTACTATCAAGCTGTGACATTGGGTTCAGAATGCAGCAAGTGACAGTGTGTTATTTTCTAGTTGACATGTTAATTGAGCTAAATAGTATTGTAGGTTATAAAGTTCTTTGTGAAGTTCTGGCCCCTTACTTAGCATCCTCCTCTGACCTGTCTGGTACTGTCCTGATACATATCTCTGAGGGGTAAAAATGTTAAGAGTATGAGATTTTTTTAAACTAAAGTAAATCAAGTTGTGAAGACATGCATACACACCCATAATACATATGCTTTTGCTGTTTAGTATTCTGGTTCATGAAACTGTACTGAATTGCAGCATAAAAAGCTTAGAAAAGGGACAGAAAAACAAATATACTTGCTGGGCTTCTAAGCAAAGTACATGAGACGCAAGCCCATAACAAACACCATAAACAAACCACAGTGGTGGAATCCCAACCTTAACAAGGTATATAACAAAAGGAAAAAAAGTCATGGCTAAAACCCAAAAGAGCTACTCTCATTAAAACAAGAGCTCACTGATTAAACTAAACAAGAAACTAAGAGGATTCATTAAGTCCAACAACGCCAGCTATGAGGCTAGGCTAACCTCTCGGGCTAAGGACAACCATAATGCCTTCTTCAGCTATGTCAGAAACACACCACAATGTGCTTATTTGGTGGTAAATGGCATCACCTTCACTCAGAGCCGGATCATGGTCAAAACTTTTGTTTCAAATGTTATTGCACAAACACTGATATCCATTTACTAAACAAACTACTACAGTCTCATAATGAAAACAGACTTAGCATGAGCAAGATTAAACTTCTCTGTTCTTAAAACTTAGATTCATTGAAACTGCATTGAATCCCACATTCACAGAAAATATTTATTGTTTGTTAACTAGGTATATGCAGTGTTACTAGAACATTTTCTGAGATGAAACAGGCCATTACTACAAACAAGTAATACATTAAAAGTATCACTGAAGTCAAACAACTAATCCATTAACACAGTTAATAAAAAGTACGAATGTTTTACATAAAGATCACAATAACCACAAGTGTAGCTTCTTTCTAATAACAAAAATCTTGTGTCTTCTCATTGTATTTCTATTCAAATCACACTCCTTTATAATGACATGGAGTTACACCCCCTCCCCATTTCTAAGTCCCTGTGTTAATGTCTGAAGATACGAAGTTATCTAGTTAAGGTCCAGAAATAAAGAAAGTGTGTTTTTTTTGTTTTTGTTTGTTTTTTTGCTTTACTAAAAAAAGATTTTCTTCCACAGACCCACTTCAGCTTATTGTTTGGAAACTCCATCCAACCCTTCCTACTGGCATTACCTTCTGGAGTTCTTAGATCTAGCTTTATTCTGGTGTTAATATATATCTTTATATTTCATTTACTCACCTGATCCATGTGATTGCTTACAGTGATGGCATAATATATGTTTTTATAGACATTTCAATAAATGCCCATAACTTTGTCATTTCCTGATATGTTTGCCGATTATTTTCAACATGTTCGTTGACATTTTCCCACCTCATAAACAACATATTATTTCTATCTCTATAAAGTTATTCTCAGTGTTGGTCTTTGAAGTAACTTTTCAGGAAACAAGTCAGTCTTAATGAGCATTTGCATTTAAAACACATGGTTGTTAGTCAAACTGAGCGTTTACATTGAAAATACTGAATACTGGCAAAATGATGATCTTGAATTTGATTTCACAACTGCAGCTTTTAGCTTCTAAAGTTTTCTTCCAGTGCTTTCCATTTGGACATTTCAGTTGAGCTCTTCAGTTATGTAATAGATTTCACTTTTAGCTGTCAACCATCATGTATGTTTCAAACCTCTGTACAGAATTTTCCTACATTGGAAAATCATTCCATCTTTGAACATTTTTGCTACCCATATGGAAGATGCAACTTCATAAAAACACCATTTCAAAGTTCTAGTGTAAAACTAATGAAAACTGGCAGTCTTATGAAACAGCACTTAGTCTGATAAATTCAGACTAAAACTTTTGTCAGTTTTCTACAATTTCTCTCAAAACATATGACTGAATGTGTTGTAGTACCATTTTACTATTCTGCAATCACCTTACATGCTGCTGCATGGTCATTCAACGTGAAGACGTGTCATGAGGCATTGTGAGAAAAGAGACATATGCTAATCAGCCGTGCTCTCACTCCTTGAAACTGCCTCCAGGAAGGCATCTGCACAGCAGAGCAATTCAAGAAAGTGCTCAGCAATGTAGATCAACATGGCCTTCCCAACCATGATGCAGTAGTGAACACGACCAAAAATCCATGCTCAACTACTGAACATAAATGTGGTGGTGGGAGGCCATTAGACACCAAGGCTGAGTTTAGTTTTAAAGTGCCATAATGACACTGGGAGCAAAGCAGGGATGGGGGTGGGTAGATAAACTAGACCAACAGGAATACATCAGTAAAGTGTCTTACTGGCACCAACATTACAATAAGGACCAGAGGTGAGGGATCCACTGGTCAGTAGGGAATGTCTTAAGTGCTGTAATAACACCAAAAGTAATATCAGATTCAGAGGGCAGGGGATCCTCTAGACACCAGGATTCAATTTTAAAGTGCTGTAACAGTACCAACATGACTATGAGGACTAGAGGGGGTGAGGGATACACTAGACCTCAGGGAATACTCTGTAAAGTGCTCTAAGGCACAGTACAGTATAACGAGGATGGGGGAATCACCAGAGACACTCTAAGGGGTCATAACAGCACCAATAGTAGTATGGGGATCAGCTGGAGGGAACCAGTGGACACCAGGGGATAACTCTTTAAAGTACTGTAATAGTACTGACATTGTAATGAGGATTAGGAATGGGGGTATACACTAGGCCACCAGTGCACATTACTGCATGCCATATTGCTACTGAAGCATTACAGGGTTGAGGAATCACAGGAAGGTCGAGACAGGTGGAACAACTGTGGTGTGTGTGTGTGTGTGTGTGTGTGTGTGTGTGTGTGTGTGTGTGTGTGTGTGTGTGTGTGTGTGTGTGTGTGTGTGTGTGCGCAAGTGTACCTGTATAACAGTGTGTTTGCGTATGTATGTGCGAGACAGTGACTGGAGGGGGAATTCTACTGCATATACTAGAGGATCCGCATTCAAGGTCCTCATCCATATAATGCAGAGTTCATCCATAACCCTATTTAAGCATTACCTTGACCAATGAATGGCAAATCAGAAATTCACCTTGGATCTGGTCTCCATGTTTCTGACAGACAGAGTAATGCCCAAACTAACATACCCACCCACATAACCTCTGGAAACTTCCTAACATACCCCTCTAATAAATGCTCATGATACATAGGGACACAATTGGGTTGGACTGCATGGCTAGGCAAAAAAATCTAGTGGTCATTAGCCAAGTGTATAACTATGAACCTATGAGCTGCAGGTTAGTGCCATGCTCTGTAGATCAGCCATGATCTGCACATCGTGGTAGTAATTGCTATTTAAGAAACATGCAGATTAGCCAGTAATGAAGTCTTACTTCATCTCTGCTAGCATGTTCTGAATTGCAAATGGGTATGTCACACCAGAAGCCATGTCTAGCATGAGCTGTATGTCTTGCAATATGAATTTTAATGAATCCCTGTGATTATATTACAATTTTTTTAAATCCAGACCAGAATGCCTTTATTTCAACTAAGGAGGATAATTTCCTCAAGCTTTGGTAAATTAATTACTGCATCCTATATAAAACTGTTGCATGTATATTATTAGAGCTAAATAAAAATGCATTGCATTTTTCTGTAATATTGATAAAGTTGCCAAAGTTCTGATAAAGGTGCCAAAGTTCTAATTCTACTGCATTCTTTAACAACTCTCAGTATCTTGTGAAATTATACTTTTTAACACAGAAGATACTATTGAAAATTATCAAAGTGTTTCAGCTGAGTCACTGTCTCATACTTCTGTATTAATGTGAGAGCTGTTATATAAACATTTACTGCTACTGATTCCTTAACTCATTTCCTCCAGGGCAGCTCTTTTGACTGTGTACCTTTAACTCCCAGTGGGTGTGGCCTGAGCCTTTAAAAATGAAGTTGTCACCTTACAGTTCTAACAAATACTCATTGCAGAGGTCAAATAGCAATACAGTTATGTTTGCCATCATGTATGCTTCAAGACAAAATATTCTGATATCTTGTATGTAGCATGGTTTTGGAATTATTAATGCAAATATGAACAAGCAAGTGGGAGGTGGCAACACTAATGGCTGCACCACCGCGGCCACCCAATGCAATAAATCTAAAAGGGTGAAAAACTCCTTTATTTCCTTGATTTTGCAGGGGCAAGCCCCCCCCCCCCCAAACTTATATATACTGACTCCACAACTGCACCAACTTGAAGAAGGGAGAAACCTCCCTAAAGAAATAAATTGTTGCTGGTGCACAATTAGAAATCTCACTGCAATGATTTCCTTTGGGAAAAAAAGTGTTTGGCTTTACATCATTTGTCTTTTTTTTCTGGAGGCTACTGATGCTAGAACAATTTTACCTCAAGATGAACATGTGTAGGGAAGCTGATAAATATTGATTAAAATGATGTCCCACACACTGGAGCTGGAAGGCAGAAAGGCAGAAAGGCAGAAATGTTAACCACTGGGCCACTGCCACGATGACTGCCACATGTCATGTTTCAAAATGACAGTGTGTATTATATGAATGCATCATCCTTCATTGAGTCATGCACAATCAATTCACATCACTTGAAACTAAGTATGGAAATTCAACCTACCAAATCACCTGAACAGCCTTTATAATGGGTCTTGCAGAAGGGCAGTTACTGTTCCTTCACTTTCTTATGGTCAGTAAATGAGAACTCAATAAACTGTGATTGCTGAGTCTTTCTTCCACCAAAGTTTTAGATTTGTAATGGAAAATAAAACATTATTCAGCCTTAGTAAATATATTCATTGCTTAAAGCTGGAAATGATGGTCATAAAAGAAGACTATAGAGACGTTATCACTGTGAAAAATCACAACATTTCTCAACAGCATTTGTATGCTTCATCTTTGTTTGGGGACTCAATCTGTCAATTTCAACTTCTTCAGCACTCATCCCCCTGCAAAAAAAATTCATTAAATAAATAAATAGAAAAATCAGGAAGCTGTTTTTACAAGAGACAACTCTTCCACATAGCACAGACTTATAAATATCAACTTCACAATCACATACCTGCCAAAAAAAGAGAAACATGTAATAAACCAAAATCAGTATTGGCCTATGAAGACACATTGGCAGTCATTTATTTATGAAATAGTGAGTAGTGATTGTGGGGATTCAATATTAGGGAGAGGAACTTAACCAAATGCAACCCATTGAGCTGTATCCTAATGAGTTATAAGGGAAGGCTGTTTACATGTATTGAATCTATATTACCATGGCAGTTGTTCCATCTATTACTGCAAACTTCCTACAATACAAGCAACTATTTGGTACTGAAAGATATTCTTTTGCTGAAATTTACACCTTATGTTTAATTTATTTTGGCATCAATGAACTACATGTCTCAGTTTTCTTTCTCTACAATGAGTTATTTGAAATTGCATTGGAGTTATAAATAAAGAAATAACCAAAAATCCAGAAAGAAAATGATAACTATAATATGTTTACAACATCTTTGAAGGGCATTTTGTTTTCTTCTGTTTTTTGGCTGGATTACATCTCACTTTCAGACTAATTTATGCCAATCTACTCTTCTAGCTTAACTACCACTGGATCCTTATTGTTAATACTGCTGCTGTGTACTACCACTGGATCCTTATTGTTAATACTGCTGCTGTGTACTACCACTGGATCCTTATTGTTAATACTGCTGCTGTGTACTACCACTGGATCCTTATTGTTAATACTGCTGCTGTGTACTGCCACTGGATCCTTATTGTTAATACTGCTGCTGTGTACTACCACTGGATCCTTATTGTTAATACTGCTGCTGTGTACTACCACTGGATCCTTATTGTTAATACTGCTGCTGTGTTAGTTTTGGGCTGCATATCTTATACCATATTTAGGTCACATAAGAAAGAGATGGTACCTTATTTTTGAAATTGTCTAGCACGTTAGTTATACAGAAGTTACTCGTGCTAGTATAGCTGAGAAGTAATAGGTATAAAACCCGTCATTACAAAAATAGTGCAACACAGTGGGTGAGAGACATTCCCTGAGATTTAGAAAGGCTTATTTTAAAGCGGACACCTTCACTTGGAAGGCTTCCAATATCATGGCAAGCCTTCCTGATTCTGAGACTGGTCTCATCCTGTGGTTCCCCCTCTTGGAGGCCTGGTCACACTGGGACAGATGCGTGCTAATGAGGTAGTCGGGGGGGGGAGTGGCTCATGTTTTTTAGCCATGTGCTCTTCCCCCAGAAATGTCTGCAGGTCCTGATTCAGGGTATTGCACTGCTGAGTTACTTTTTACTCTAGGAGGGAAAAAAGTGAGCACTGTCTTTTGAAAATGTTCTGCCATTCCCTTTAATGGCAGACGTTCCAATACAGATTATTACAATAGAGCTATGGGTGGATTGGTGTGGGTGTGTGGCCGTGTGTGTATGTATATCTTTCTGCATATGCATGTGTGTGGATGTTTGGGTCTGAGTCTATAAGGCATGAACGGTGCTGAATGACTGTGTGTGTGTGTGTGTGTGTGTGTGTGTGTGTGTGTGTGTGTCTATTTGTGTGGGTGTGTGGGTGTGACATCACGTGTGCTGCTGTGTGTTTATTTCCTGAAGTGTGAGTGAGTTTGAAGGGACTTGCTTTTGGATATGTGTGTGTGTGTGTGTGTGTGTGTGTGTGTGTGTGTGTGTGTGTGTGTGTGTGTGTGTGTGTGTGTGTGTGTGTGTGTGTTTGAGAGTGCATGTGTGTTTGTGTGGGTTTGTGTGGGTGTGTGTTTGTGCACTGGTGCACATGGATATCTGAATGCATTTGTGTGTGTGTGTGTGTGTGTGCGTGTGTGTGTGTGTGTGTGTGTGTGTGTGTGTGTGTGTGTGTGTGTGTGTGTGTGTGTGTATGTGGGTGTGCACGTGCATGTGTGTGCGTGTATGTGTTTTTGTGCATGTGTGTGTGTGTGTGTGTGTGTGTGTGTGTGTGTGTGTGTGTGTGAGAGATCTCATGTATTGGAAGCACCTATGCTACTGCAGTGCATGAGCTGATAGAGAAAACAAATGTGAGGTCAGGTCAGAGAGTGCAGTGCAGTGTTCAGCACAGAGACATGGTAATGAACCACTAATGAGGTGTTTCTCTGGGTGGCTTTGCAATCTCTGTGAATCAGAATTTTTCTTCCATAAGCTAAATGAGATCAGATGGTTTAATGGTTAAAGTCTTTGTTCTCCTATGCACAAGGTTCGATCCTGACCTCCGACCAATGCCTGGTTGGAGTTTGCAAGTTCTCCTTGTGTCTCTGTGGGGTTTCTCCCATGTCTAAAAATCATGCTGAATGTTTCCATCTCAAACTCATCAATGAATGGAGCTGTGTGCAGCAGCACAGACTCTACATGGTGCCATATAGGAGGAAGAGCTGTACAGACCAACTGCTTTGGGCATCTGCTGTGGTACACAGTATCCTCAAGATAGGAGAGCAGAGATCACAGACTGTGTGCTGTGACAGGGCTAGCCACTCGACAGTGTAAAATATGGCTCTAGGTGATTTGGTCATTTTGACTAATGTTGCCAAAAATGGGCATGGGTAGTTGCCGATGATAAGTGGGTTGAGGACCCAGCTTACTCTGACCCACGCCAGGGACCCTTGCTAACAGTGGGAGGGGTATATATGCCCCTATTGGCCAGTGTTTGTCTGCCATAAAGCCGAGCAGCCCTAGGTCAATAAGCTACTGGCTGGCCAATGTCTAGTTGCCCAGCCTGGGTTACCTGAGTTTTCTCTGCTGAGCGAAAGCTGGACGTAAAACCAACCAACCTGCCAAACATGAACTGAGAATTGCTACTTTTAATGTAGGTTCACTGACAGGATGCAGCTTGGAAGTGGATGACATAATGATACGGAGGAGGCTGGACATCCTATGTATCCAGGAGATGAGATGGAAGGGCAGTGCAGCAAAGACACTTGGCTTGGGATCCAGACTCTACTACTTAGGTGGGGGACAGGCCAGAAATGGTGTAGGAATTGTGGTGAGAGAGAGGCTTCAGAAGGCAGCGAGAGATCAGAATTAATGACAGACTCATGGCACTCAGACTCCAGTGTAATGATAGGGCAGTATTCATAATCTCAGCAACAGGGTTGTGATAGTGAGGAAAAGAGTGCATTCAGACAGCAGTTGCAGGACCTACTAGATAAAGCAGAACAACATGAATTGGTGTTGATAATGGGTGACTTGAATGCACATATCAGGACAGACAGAACAGGATATGAGGACTGCCTTAGTCCACGTGTATGGGACAACAGGAATAAAGAAGGAGAAGCCATTCTAGACCTCTGTCTGACAAATGGCTTCATAGTAGCCAACACATGGTTCAGAAAGAGAGACAGTCACAAGATCACATGCAACTCAGGTAGACTTACTCCTAGTAAGGAAAAGGCACTGGGGTAGAAGTCATCCCCAGTGAAACAGTTGGCCCACAGCATAAACCATTAGCTGCCACAATCAGCTGCAAGCAGTGGTCAGAGAAGGCTCTAAGATCGACAGAGACCAGACTGAAGACCTGGAAGTTGACTGGAAAGAAAGTATAGCAGTTCAAGGAATTACTCAGGGCTCTAGCACCCCAAAAAGAGAAGGAAATAGGTGGAGTTAAAGAAGAGTGGCAGTGCCTAAAAACAGCATGTGTTAGGACTACAGAAAAGATATGTGGCTGAGCCAGGTATGGAAATAAGATACATAAGGAAAGCTGGTGGTGGAATGCAGAAGTCCAGGAAGTCATCAAAAGAAAGAAAGAGTGCAGGAAGAAGTGGGAGATAGAAAAGACTGACCAGGCTAGGAAGGAGTACTGGTTGGCTAACAAAGAAGCTAAGAAAGAAATTTCAATAGCAAAGAATAGGGCATCAGAGGCACTCTACCAACTTCTGGAAAATGACTCAGTAAGTGGCACAAAGAAAGTATATCAGGTTGCAAGGCAAAGACAGAAAGATAAAGAAGATAGTCAGACACCCTTCATAAGGGATGCCAGCAACAACCTGCTTACCAGTCCACAGGACATCAAAGGCAGATGGAAGGAGTATTTCCAGCAGCTTCTGAATGAAGAAAACCCCACAGAAGCTGTACTGTCCCAGAAACAGCCTACAATGAGAGAAGAAGAGGAGCCCACCCTTGAAGAAGTAAGAACAGCACTAAGGAAGATGAAGTCAGGGAAAGCAGCAGGCTCAGATGAGGCCACAGCAAATATGATAAAGATGCTGGGTGAGATAGGGGAGAAATGGCTCCTGAGGGTACTAATAGCACTGTGGAGAGAAAGGCATATCCCAGATGACTGCATAAGCATACTTGTGCCAGTGTACAGGAACAAAGGGGACATCCACAACTGTGGGCAGTGCAATGGCATCAAACTCCTATCACATTGCATGAAAGTTCTAGAGAGGGTGACTGATAAACAATATGCAGAGTAGTAGAATGTAAGATGGGAGAGGAGCAGTTTGGATTCAGATCAGGATGCAGCACAATTAACCCGATGTTTGCATTGAGACAAATACTTGAGAAAAAGCTATAGATGAGCAGAGAGTCCAACTGGGCATTCCCAGACTTGGAGAAAGCATATGACAAGGTCCCGAGAAAGCTGATCTGGGCAGTACTGCTGTGGTTTGAAGTCCCAGAAGCATTGGTAGAATTAGTGCAGGCTATGTACAAGGACCTAGTGACTCAAGTACGAACGGTGTTTGGCCTCCCAGAGGGATTCCCAGTGGGAGTGGGTGTACACCAAGGTTCATCTCTGAGCCCACTGCTGTTCATACTGGTGATGGACTACATTAGCAAACAGGTTGGAGGGGACAGATCAACAAAACTGCTGTATGGAGATGATGTGGCAGTACAGACAGACTCTGAGCTAGAACTTTAGCAAAGGATAGGAGGATGGAATGCAAATTTAAAGGCATATGGGATGAAACTAAGCACAGATAAGATCGTGGTAATGGCAGTAAATTGGGGAAATCAGAAGAATCTGAGAATAGAGATAGAAGGGAAGATAGTGGAACAGGTAAACAGCTTCAAGTATCTGGGAGGGGTGGTTGAGGAGAAGGGAAGTCTGAATGAAGAGGTCAAAGCTAATGAAGAGGCACTGCAACCAAGTGGCATAGAGTATCAGGTGTAGTCTATGACAGAAGAATGCCAAAGAAGCTGAAAAGTAAGGTGTACAGGACAGTGGTGTGACCAGTACTACTGTATGATACAGAAACCCGGATGGTAAAGGCAGAACAATTGAAGAAGTTAGAGGTGATGGAAATGAAGTACCTGAGAAAGGTGGTAGGATGCACACTGTTGGACAGATGAAGAAATAAGGGCAAAAGAGTGGAAGGCAAAGTACCTCCAATTGCAGAAAAGGTCAAATAGAACAGATTACAGTGGTTTGGGCACATGTGTAGAAAACCAGAGGACAATCTGGTGAGGAAGATTTGGGACAGACAGGAAGAAGGTAAGAGGAAGCGAGGAAGTCCAGCAAAGAGGTGGATGGATTGTGTGAAAGAAGATCTGTGACAGTCAGGCACGAGTGTTGAAGAAGACAGGAGTGTAGCACTGAATCGAGGGAGATGGTTACAGTTAACACGATACCCTGACCCCATGTAGAAAAAAAGAAAAAAATGGGGAAAAGGGGGCTAATGATGATGATGATGAAGCTAAATGATCAACCTGTATTGGCTAATTAGTATGGGCACAGAAGATCTCTCTGAATCCTAGCCATAAAGTATTGTAAATCTTTATGCCTGCACAACAAATAAATTGTTAAAGAAATTAATTAAAACAAAAGGTACTGAAAAAGTAATTAGCAAAATTCTAGATGTCTGTCCCACTGGTTCAGATAACCTCCATCCTTAGCTTATAAAATTCTGTTCAAATTACATATGCCACCCAGATGTTAGTCCCACTGATTCAGATGACCTCCGTCCTTAGTTTATAAAATTCTCTTCAGATTACACATGCCACCCAGATGTCCGTCCCACTAGATCATATGGCCTCCATCCTTAGCTTATAAAATTCTGTTCAGATTGCATACTCCCAGATGTCAGTCCCACTGGTTCAGATGACATCCACACTTTGCTTATAAAATTCTGTTCAGATGATATACACCACACAGATGTCAATCCTACTGGTCCAGATGACCTCCATCCTCAGATTATAAAATTCTGTTAAGATTGCATACGTCAACCAGCTGTCAGTTCCACTAGTTCAGATGACCTCCACCCTAACCTTATAAAATTCTATTCAGATTACATACACCCAGCTGCCAGTCCCAATGGTTCAGATAACATCCACACTTTGCTTATAAACACAGATTACATACACCTCCCAGATGTCAGTCCTACTGGTTTAGATGACCTCCACCGTTTGCTTATAAAATTCTGTTCAGATTACATACACCACCAAGATGTCAGTATCACTGGTTCAGATTACCTCCGCTCTCAGTTTATAAAATTCTGTTCAGATTGCATACTCCCAGATGTCAGTCCCACTGGTTCAGATGACATCCACACTTTGCTTATGAAATTCTGTTCAGATTACATATTCCACCAAGATGTCAGTATCACTGGTTCAGATTACCTCCGCTCTTAGTTTATAAAATTCTGTTCAGATTACATACTCCACTCAAATGTCAGTTCCACCAGTTCAGATGACCTCCACCCTAAGTTTATAAAATTCTGTTCAGATTACATATGCCCAGATGTCAGTCCCATTGGTTCAGATGACCTCTCACCTTTGGTATCTAAAAGTGAATTCAGATTAGATATGATAATTTGTGATGCACATCTTTAACCTCTCCTTATGTAAAATTATTTTACTGCAGTCTAGAAAGATGCACTCATGAAATCACTCCACAAAACTAATAATTAATTTTCCATCTCTAACTTTAGACCAATTACTGTACTTCCTACAAAGGGCGAAATCTTTTCAAAACTAGTCTACAATCAATTTTCATCTTATATCATGCAGAAGGACTTCCTAGGCCCTAATTAACCTGGGTTCTGGACTAATGGTATCTCAAGAACAGCCATCTGGACCTTAACAGATGACATACTTATGGCTATGAATAAAGGCCAGCTAACAGGGGCTGTCTTTATAGACCTTACTAAGCCATTCAACACAGTCAACTGTCATTTACTCAATGGGCCCTGTTATACCAAGGAATCAGCAACTTTTCATCAATGCTCCTTCTAACCCAACCTTCAGTGTTAAAATTTGTACTGCCTACTTATCTAAAGCTCCACATCCCAAATGAGTGCCCCAATACTCCATCTTTCCTCCACTGTTATTCTCTTTGTGTATTAAAAATATACTACAACTTCCAGTCCTAATGTATGCAGATGACATTGGCATCTATAAGTCAGACTCTGGCTGGAGAACTATTGCATTCTTTCTCCAAGAGGTATTATCCCTTTACAATTGTCTCAGCATAAGAAAACTACTCATTAAACCTAATAAAATGAAACTTCCCCAAAATAACCCTAAATATAGTATTGCTTTACTTTCATTTTAATAATACAGCAAGATGTAGTATGTAACTTATGATAACTGCATCCATTTACAGAGGCATCATTTATGGACCAAAGCAACATTTGTAATTCAGCTGAAGTTATTTGAAGCTGCTAAATGGAGCTTCTACCACAGCAAAGTTTACCATTCCTCTGCCTTTTTGAAGCACAACCAGTCAGCGACTAAGTAAGAGAAAGCATAAAGACTAACAAAACCATAACTAGGGTGGGATGAAGTTAGCAGCTAACCCTGGCACAAGTTGTTAGGGGCATGATTGCAAAGCCATAAGGATATCACGGCTTTATGAATGAATGCTGATACTGTGGTCATGGCTAAAGCACAGAAGCACTTTGTGTGTGTGTGTGTGTGTGTGTGTGTGTGTGTGTGTGTGTGTGTGTGTGTGTGTGTGTGTGTGTGTGTGTGTGTGTGTGTGTGTGTGTCTGTGTCTGTGTGTGTGTGGTGTTATAGTAAGCAGCGTGCTACAGTTTCACAACAGAAGAGCTTATGACTTTATTTTTTAACTTAGAGTTGAGGTGGACACTAGTTCAGTGAAGTGCATAGGTTGTCAAATTACTTAAGTACATTTCTGAATTTTAGCCATGTTAAGTGGAGGATAGGATAGAATATAAATGTTGTAAGTTATAACATTTAAAGTTGTGATAGCATTTTAGATTTAGTTCTGAATCTTGGATGGTAGAGTGCAACTGCTATCCTGGGTACAAAAATATGCTGGAAGTCAATATTGCTTGCACTCAAAAGGGGAAACTGGCTATAGCAGTTCACTGTGGTTGTTTAGGTAAGAAAAATAGACTAGTTAATGTTAACTAATATTGATAACACTTGAAAGGAGAAAGAGAGAGAAAAGAATCAATAATATATGCTATATCATCAATTACTGCAATTCTGAGATGGACCAGAATATGTACTTTATGATAGTTTAAAATACCAGTCACATCATAAAAAATGGGAGTGATTACTTTGCCATCATAAGAAGAGCCCTGTAGTGTAATACGTGATACTTTGTTCTAAAAAGTAACTGAAAATTAGTTCAGACTGTAAATCGAATATTGCTATGGAACTGTAGTGCTCTCCTGCATTGGGTTTGAAAGATATAGAGCCTGTGTAGGTTCTATGTGGATGTGTTTCTTTACCAATAAAGTGTAATATTGGTTCACAGGATCACAGGAAGTTACTAGGCTAATGACCATAGGGCCCTTATAAGCCTAGCCAAGTTTTACCCTTACTTCTTTGATCAGCACCTCTCACCCCTGTCCAAGAGGGACATAGGTGGAACCTCTGCAGTGAATTTACAGTTATCCATCTAATCGTAGGCAGACTGCATTTGAAGAGGGTCATTGAGGTGCTCTGCTTCATATAAAGTGGGAGTCTGTTCCAATGGTGTGGTAACCCCTGGGAGACAAATCTGTCCCTCCAGCAGGTTCTATTAATGTCACATACCAGGTTAAAGCCATTACAGCGAGTAACCCATGTACCATTTGACTAATGGATATGCAGCATTTCCAGTAAAGCAGGGTCAAATACTGCCTTATATGTAAGGCAGAGATCACCTCTGAGTGGTCTGCATCAAACAGAATAAAGTGGCAGTAATTTCAGATGATCCTCATAGGACAAATGCTGAAGACCTTGAACTTTCCTTATGAGGAACCTTTGTTGTCTCTCCAACTGCTGCAGGTGCTTGGAAAGGTAAATACCAAAACGGGCTCTGTACACTATTAGCCTGATGAGGAAAGAGTACAGGGAATTAATAACTTCTTTTGTTTCTGGAGGCAATGCCCTTACTTATGAGATGAACAATATAGAATGAAAAACAGCCCTTTTATATTAACAAGCTCACTCTCATTAGACAAAGCAGCCCTTGAAATTAAAGTGACAATGTGGTTTTACAAAACCTCCTAAAAACCTACATATAAAACTATTTAAACACATTAAAACATTGAAATTAAAACTAGGCATGGACAATTTATATAAAAATATAAATGTGTTGTTTAAAGTATTTAAAAATAAAATGAATATCACAAAAAGGATAAAAATTAGTGTTTTTTAAAGTTTAGATGCCCGATACCTAAGTTCGGGCTTAATACTAATGTGATCATTAATCCCTGGAGCTATGGTGGCATTTAATCTAAGTTGCCCATCTCACTTCAGCTCTGAGCAGTTGGTTGCCCAATCACCTCCCCTAATGTCCTTAACAACAACCTCAAGAATACCAAACCGGAAGGAATGGTCCTGATTCATAGAAACATGTTTATACAGGGCATTATTTTCATATTTCCTTGTGACACTGTAAATATGTTCATAGATTCTCCTATTCAGCTTTCTTTCTGTTTTCCCTACATAAAAAACCCACACACTTGGCAAACAGCAAGGTACACCAAACCCGTGGTGGTACAAGAACCTGCACTAAAGTTAACACCAATATTGTAGGGTCCCAGTACAATTGATGGGGTATCTATAATAAATTTACAGTATTCACAAGCCCCACACTTGGTAGTCCCCTCTGTGTTACCTTTTTTTATTTTGGACCTGGTTTTCCAATAAACTTTTCAGGTTTCTATTGACCCTGTATGTAAAAAAGGGCTCATCCCCTATCACTGTCAAAAGTTCAGGGTTCCCTTTGAACATAGTCCAATATATATACATAAGGATGTTTTGGAACCCCCATACAGGTTAATTATTTCAGGTCAGAACAGAATAATATGCCCATTGGGGGTGCTTATTGACCGTACAGTTAGGAAAGCTTTGATTCCTATTGACCATATTCTGGTTGATTCTTGGGATTTTTTGCGGAGGATTAAAAAAGATTATTATAATAAGGATGTTTGTTTCTCCACAATTGATGTAGTCGATTTATTTACTTCCATCCCCCATGACAAGGGACTTGAGTTATTTTATGAAGTTTTGGTAGCGAAAACCAATTTGAGTAACACCTTGATTCATTTCATTATTGAACTTATGGAGGTGATTCTTAAAAATAATTTTTTTAGTTTCGGTGGGGAATTTTTTCGACAAGTTAAAGGGGTGGCAATGGACAACAGTTCTGCACCCTTATTTGCCAACCTTGTTATGTATAGGTGGGAAACTACACTTGTTTTTAGATCTCCCTACAAGGAACACTGGTTGTTATACGTTAGGTTCCTAGATGACCTTTTCATTTTATGGAAAAGGGGTGAAACTCAAGAAAAATGTTTGGATTTTTTGAATGGATTATGTGATTACTTTAAATTCACTGGTGACAGCGGGAATTCCCACATTAATTATTTGGACGTTAAAATAATGAAGAATGTGGGATCCAACTGTTTTGAATCAAGTGTGTACAGAAAATCAGCTTTTTCCAACGATTACCTAGAGTACACAAGTAGCCACCCAACCTTTGTGAAGAGGAATATTGTGAAGGGACAAATGGTTTGGGTCGCTAGAATGTGTTCAAATTTGGATTTGGTTAAATCTGAAATGGATTTATTGACCTGTATGTTTAGGGCTAGGGGTTACTCATTAGACTTTGTTAATAACATCAGGCACCAGGTGATAAGTGAATGGGGTTTTAGATTTAAACCCTTACTTGGTGACAATGAGGTTAATATAACTCAAGTCCAATGTCAAGACAGGGATTTTACACAGATGATGGTGTTAACATATGGGGAAACCTCATCTGGATTTAGAAGTATTATCAAAAACAATTGGACTATGTTCAAAGGGAACCCTGAACTTTTGACAGTGATAGGGGATGAGCCCTTTTTTAGATACATGGTCAATAGAAACCTGAAAAGTTCATTGGAAAACCAGGTCCAAAATAAAAAAATGTAACACAAAGGGGACTACCAAGTGTGGGGCTTGTGAATACTGTAAATCTATTATAGATACCCCATCAATTGTACTGGGACCCTACAATATTGTTGTTAACTTTAGTGCAGGTTCTTGCACCACCACGGGTTTGGTGTACCTTGCTGTTTGCCAAGTGTGTGGGTTTTTTTATGTAGGGAAAACAGAAAGAAAACTGAATAGGAGAATCTATGAACATATTTACAGTGTCACAAGGAAAGATGAAAATAATGCCCTGTGTAAACATGTTTCTATGAATCAGGACCATTCCTTCCGGTTTGGTATTCTTGAGGTTGTTGTTAAGGACATCAGGGGAGGTGATTGGGCAAACCAACTGCTCAGAGCTGAAGTGAGATGGCAACTTAGATTAAATGCCACCGTAGCTCCGGGGATTAATGATCACATTAGTATTAAGCCCGAACTTAGGTATCGGGCATCTAAACTTTAAAAAACACTCATTTTTATCCTTTTTGTGATATTCATTTTATTTTTAAATACTTTAAACAACACATTTATATTTTTATATAAATTGTCCATGCCTAGTTTTAATTTCAATGTTTTAATGTGTTTACATAGTTTTTTTTAGGAGGTTTTGTAAAACCACATTGTCACTTTAATTTCAAGGGCTGCTTTGTCTAATGAGAGTGAGCTTGTTAATATAAAAGGGCTGTTTTTCAAGCTTTAATTGTTCTGATGAAGTCTATTGACGAAAGCGCTTGACCTTTGGAGTACTGTGTGGAATTGTGGTTCGTGACTTTGTACTTTGGATTTTAATAAATTTATATTGTGGTCATAGGATATTGGCTTCAGAGTGGTTTTTGGTTTATTGGTGTCGTTTGCCACTCTCACACCACTTTTTATTCTTTCTGAGCAATATAGAATGCCCTTCTTACCACTGTGGAGACATAGTGATCAAAGGTAAGGTTGCTGTCAAGCTGTGTGCTCAGGTCTCTCACACCAAGTGCGTAGTTAGGTTGTTGTTATTGATGTGGTAGTTGGCAGGAACATCACTCTTAGTGAAAGGGACGATAATACATTTTTTTGCATTGAGTTTAAGGCCATGACTTTGACACCAGTCATTTGTGTGTCTAAGACCCTCTTGCAGGATGCTGACATTATTTGGGGATTCTGTGGCCACTCCCAGTATGCAGTCATCAGCAAACTTTGTCAGCCACAGACCTTTAGTTTTAGCTTGCACTTCTGGGAAATAGATTCCGAACAGTAGAGGTCCCAGGACTGATCCCTGTGGAACACCACTGGTTACAGGTCTGCTATTGGAGGTGGATTCCCTTATTTTGACTATATGGGTTCTATCAATGAGCCAGTTAGTGACCCATCTAATGATATATGGGTTGATACCTAGATGGGTGAGTTTATCAATTATACATGAGTGGGGGACAGTGTCAAAAGCCTTGTCTAAGTCTAGGTAGGCTGTATGCACAGATTTCCCCCTCATAAAGGGCCATGGTGACTGTTGAAGAAGTACACCAGGTTTAACAGGCATGATCTCCTTTTGGCAAATCCAAATTGAGTAGGATCAAGTGTTTGGAGGTTACCAATATCTTTGTTGATAAGGTCCATGGTGATTCTCTTCATGGCCTTGCAGATATGGCTAGTCAGGCTAAAAGGTCTATAGTTCCTGGGGTCAGTGGAAGCACCACCTTTGTGCAAGGGGATAACGGTGGCCTTTATCCATTCAGCTGGGATGAAGCCAGTGCTTAGACTATGACTTAGAAGAGTACTCAATGCCATTGCTAATTCTTATTTGAGACCATGTAGGACGCAGTCTGGATGTTATCAAGTCCCATGGATGCTCTGTTTTTTACCTTAGAGAGGGTGTTCACAGCTTGCTTTTTAGAGATACAAGGTAGAGTTCAGGTGGTAGGGATGTCTCTGGGTAAGTATAATGGGGACATGGGGAGTGAAGTTTTCAAAGAACCTGTCAGCTAACAGGTTTGCAATGTCCACAGGCTCGGTAAATGTGGTATCATTAGCTACCAGTTCGGCACAAATCTGGGACTTTCCTTTTAGGTTACGGATGTAACTAAAGAATGCCTTATGGCTGTCCTTAGTTGAGGAAGCTAATTTGGTTTCATAGTTAGCTTTGGAGGACTTCACAATAACTCTTATTTGCTTGTTTAAGCTGAGGAGGGAGTGTTTCCAGTTTAGGGCTCTCTCCCTCTTACTCTTAAGACAGCAATTTCTTCCTCTTATTGTAAAGCCTGTTACTGGACAGGTTTACTATTCCTTAAGAAACTTGTTTTGTTCCTATCTGGTACAGCCGAGTCAATGCAGTTATACAGGTGTTTGTATAAATCATTGGTGTAGAACTCGGCATAGTTGCCAGTTCCATCTGAAGGGGAGGTGCAGTGAAGCTATTTATACCATCCTGTATCTGCTTTAGACAAGTTTTCTTAGTTTAGTTGGTGCTGGGGGAGGGAGGTCAGGTGTAACAGTAACTTTGAATGAGACTGATTTATTATCAGATCTCACTAGGGAAGACCTCACAATGGGGGTGATACAGTGGTCCCCCATATTGGTAAGCACCAGATCCAGGATGTTGGCACCCCATGTGGGGGTGTCAACCAGGTGGTCCAGGGCACTGGAGTTAATGAAGTTGGGGAACCTTTAGGCAAGTGACTTTGAGCATGAGGAATTTCCCCAGTCAATGGATGGGTAGTTAAAGTCACCCAAAACCATGGTGTTCAAATGTATCTTGATAGACTCAAGGAGATCCAAATAGGCAGGGTGGGTGTCCTGATTCATGGAGGGGGTCCTGTAGCTGGCAATGACTTGAGTAGATGTCCTACCAACAGTTAACTGCACCTGAAGTATCTCCAGGGAATCATGCTGTCTAACCAATCTGGAGGTGTATTTATCTTTAATGAATACTGATACACCGCCTCCTTTAGTTTTCACATCAGTAGTTTGGTTAGGGTGCTCTCCACAGCCTTGAACCAGTGTCTGTGACTCCACAAATGTCTATGTCTTTCAGGGTGAGTACTGCTTCCAGTGAATCCAGCTTCATGTTAAGACTACTAGCATTTAGCAGCAAAACAAACCTTGAGGTTGTTCTTAGATGGAGTTCTTACGTCAGGAATTTTGTCCTTGTGACACTGCCTAAAAGAGGCACTATGGGGGTGGCAAGAACCTTGGCCAGTAGCCAAAATCCCAGGGATAACAGATAAAGACCAACTCTGGCAAAGCATTGAGGTCTGTCAATCATGTCATCCTAGGCTGACAGATACTGTATCCCCTTGGAATGACACCAGAAACTAAGCCAATTATTGAAGTCAATCATTTTCTGTTTGTTTTGAGGCATCATCCTAGGTGAAGGTAAAATGCTGCTTAAGGCTATGGACATAACTAGCCAGAGACACACAGTCCGAGAGCTCAATCATGTCTCTGTCTTCATATAGTCCAGAGAGGTGCATCTCAAGTTGTTCACACTAACATGGACTATGACAGAGTCATAATAGTACCTGTTGCTGAGTGACTTGAGTGCATGTGTAATATGGTGGATTCTAGCACCTGAGAGACAGCTGACAGTGACCTTCTCCTTATCCAGCCTGGTGAGAGGGACATCTGTGTGTCCCATGATGGAATCACCTATGACTAATGTGTTTGGTTTTCTGTTTTGCCTTAAGGGCATGACAGGTGAGACACTGATATGTGAGCTGTTATGTGTATTGTGTTCTGCAGAGGAAGTATTGTGTAGCGCGCTTATGTTTGGGAGGTCTCTGGTGTTTAGGTATGTTTCTGGCAAGGACCTCCGCATAAGTAGGTATATGTGATGTGGGTTTGGGTGGAGTAGGAGGTAGGTGTGCATGCTGATGACCCACTTAATGTTATATGTGCTGACCGGTGTGCAAGAGAGCATGGATTCAAGGTTTTTAATATAGTTGCATCTCTCACATGTTGAGTTTGTATGGTCTAGGAGCAGAGGGTTGTCAGTGAACATGAGGCAGTTACTACTCTGTCTCAGGATGCCCATGTCGACCAAGCTGGCTGGAGAAATTGTGGAAAATTGTACATCCATTGTGTTAGGTAAATTTATACGGTCAGGAAGAGAGGTTGCACTTAGGAATATTCTACCTGACAGTAGAGATGAGCCATGAAAAACCTCTGGAGGACCACAAGTAAAGTGCGAAGGGAAAATTTAACGAGCAAAGCATTTGCTACTATAACCACCAATGGTGACTACCACTATGTGGCAGTGCACAATTGTGTGCTACACACAAGAAAGAGCAGACGTGGGGCTTATATAAAACAAGAAATAACTAAAACTCAAACCAGCAAATAAGCACGCACCACCAAAGGGAGCTTATCTGCCTAGCAAAGGAAGCTTACTTTTGAACTTACTTTTGCGTTGTGTTACCTGCTGAAATCCTTCAAGCACAGTCTGTAGATTCATTTTCAGGATCTGCAGTTTTGACTCATACTTGATTCTGCGATCAGGTACCACTGCCATTAGGTTAAATTTGATATCATAATATGGTTCACCTGCAGTTGCTAGTCTTCCTTTTCACAGAAAGATAAAGCCCTCACTCCAACCCATTCAACATGCCACAGATTAGTGACCAAGCCACTGAAGGAGCAAATGAGGAATGCTGTGAATGAGTGCATGAGGCTGTATTGCATATTCTGGGGAGACGGAGGTAGGAATGAGTAGGGAGTGATATTTTCATTCATGGGGAAGAAATATGACTGGCTTGCTGTGGTGCTACCATTTAAAGGAAAAAAAGATGTGTATGTTACACTCTATGGCCAGGGACATGTTCCTACATACATTACCATGATCATTTTCTCTAAGCTTGTATAGGAACTCTGACCCATAGCCATCTTTCTTGTCTGCAGACATGCATACCATCCACTAGGGAGAGTTTAGGGTCAGAAAAATGGATGAAAAAAAATGTTTGGTTGCCTGGTTGATGACCATGTTGGGACTGTTTTCATCATAGAGAAGGGGAAGAAATGGGTACAGTAGTGGCAGATGCTTGTTAGCGGGCTGAGGGAAGGAAAGAATAATAATAACAATGAATAAGTATGTTCTTCTGTGAGTGTTAGATATCATTTTGAGACATCATATTATAAACCCTCTCAGTCTTGGCCAAACTCCAATTAATCCAACTATACCACTGCCTGTGCTTTCAATACTAATGTCATTAACTTTGTTATTTCACTCAATAGTTCCATTCCTGCAATCAATACACCACATACTCAAACAATGTATACCACTCTCAAACCCTTCCTTATTCAGCCTGTTCCTACATCAGCAATTCAGACATATCTAAGTTATGACCCACTACACTGCTGCTAGACAATCTAACAAATGAGTACCTCAGACTACCTGCTAAAGCTACTGCATACCCAGTATCCATCCTTATCAACACATCCATTCAGGACTCTTTTATCCCCGACATCTGGAAACAATCCTATATTATTCCATGCTATAAAGGCAGTTCCTCTAATGAACTCAACAGTTTCAGACACAGAGCTATCTCATCTCCATTACTTAAAATCCTAGAAGTATCCACTACCAAGTATTACAATATCTCCTAAATAATTCTTTATTCTCCCCATCCCAGCATGGCTTTAGGCCATTACATAACACTGACTGTGCTCTTTTATCTTCCATCAATAAAGAAATAAAAGCAACCTATTATCTACAGTTTTCCTTGATTTATCAATGGCATTTGATACTGTTTCACATCAAAAAACACTAAATAAGATCTCAAGCCTAGGACTCTCCACTGCGTTTCCATGCTGATTTCCCTTGTATCTCATTAATAGAAGCCATAGTGTTGAAATGAGACAAACCATGTCTTCCTTTCTTCTGATAGCTTTAGCAGTCCCTCAGAGTTCCATTCTTGGAGCCTTACATTCAATATATTCATTAATGACCTCCCTTACATTCTGCAAATGCTCCTGTCATTCAATATGCAAATGATTCTACAACCTCTGGTGAACAGAGGGAAGGTTTATGTCACAGGAGGACATATTATGCCATAGAAGAGCACAGGTAAGATCTACACTGTTTTTATCAAAGATGGATGCTAGTGCCATTTCCCTGGACTTCACAACCTTACATAGAGAGCTTTCACTGCTGTAGAGGCTTGGTTTAAGGACTTTAATCTTGTACTTAATGGCAAGAAAACTAAACTTATGTTTATCTCCACAAAATCTATTTCTAACATGAAAGGCAACTTTTCTATCATCTCATCAGAAAAATCATAGTTCTGTGTTACTCATAACAAATTACTAAGATTAATGATAGACGATAAATTCAAATATTATATTCACACTCAGGAAGTTGTCAAAAAATCTTTAAAAACTGGGCATGCTATACAGAACCAAACATTACTTCATGAGAAATACCAGAAAATGTATTGCATTAGCCTTTCTACTCCCATCTCTCTCATATGCAGTATCGGTCTAACCAACTTACACTTAGCTCAAATTTCAAAACTTGAGCAGACTTAGAATAAAACTGCTAAATTCACAATTAACTCTCTCTCTCTGTCTGTCTCTCTGTCAAGGTTACCAGTATCACTCATTTAGAGAACGCAACTGGCATGAATTTTCCAGCAACCTCAATTCTATCCAAACGAAACAGGCTCATAAAATTTTCTATTATGCAGATAACCGACCAATACTCAACCCACTCTAATCATCGTCCCTCCCAGCCAGGCCACTTAGATTCTCAGAAAAAATCCATATGCAATATAATCTCTTCACTTGTGCAGCACTGCCAAACTCTGGAATTCTCTTCCACTATCACTCACAGAAACCGCTAATCCCAGACTCTTAAAGTACAATTAAAATCACATTTTCACTCCATCTGGATATGTCATTGCCATTTCCGCTAAAGCACTACCTCTACAAACTCTAATAAACATGTCAGCATCTTCTCCACCCCCCCCGAATCAAACACAAACCATATACCACTCCTTGAATCACTCCTGATTAATAAACTTTTTATGAATCAAAACTGTCCCTGTTTTCCCCTTCACAGTTCTATAGCCTTTTATTATAATTTTGAAACATTATATAACTGCAGCAAAAGAATGTATGCTTACCAGCTGACAAATTCAATATGAATATAATTTCTTACATGGAGATCCTGCTCATCATTATTAACATCTTCATCTCCATCCAACCCTTCTCAAATCCATTTCTACAAACTATCTATCCTCTGATTCTCAACTCCACTCCATCCTTCACACCTCTATTCTTACCAGATATCCATCCCCTTATCACTAAGAATCTCTGCACTCACCCTCACTACTTGATTCATCCTCTATTTCCATTTCTATTCATAATTTAAAATTGTAAATATATGTAGATGTTTGCTCGTTTATCTTTTTTTACAAACACACACATACATACACTTTTTTTATCATTTAAACATTAAAATTGACCTTGTCCAAATATTCATGTAATATTTTATAATATTTTGTGATATTTTATTGTGTAATCTAGCCTAATACTTAAACTATTTCTTGCACTGGAAAATATATACATGAATGTAGAAGCGGCTAACAACTCCCTTCCAGAGGAAAAATCAGTTTTTTATGTATTTAACCATCAATGAAAACTTAATACTGTGTTCAAAACCTGAACTACATGGTGTTAGAACTGAGAAGGTATTATACTATCAGGGGAAGGTATTATACTAACAAAAAAGTTTTGAAAAATGTTGGGAAATTTTTAAAAATGTTAAAACTGTAAGGCAGTCTACAAATGAGGAACTATATTATTTATTATTCAAAACAACAGTACTTTACTACTTTTTTTAAAAACCCACTACCTCCATGTGTACCCCCAAAGGAGGTAATTCAAATTATTCCTATATAGTTATCATAGGACTCAAATTAATACTAGTAAAGAACCAAAATAATTGGGAGATGAATAGTGTTTATCTCATATAGCTCTTAAGTTTAAGGATGCAGGAAATGTTACAATGTTCGTTAAGACCCGGACTACTAAAGGCTTCCAGTTTAATCTGCCATTCTAGTTCCTTAATTTCGAGGAATAATGCTTGGGGCATTGTTAGTATAATACCTTCCCCTGATAGTATAATACCTTCTCAGTTCTAACACTATTGAGTAATAACCTAGGTATTATTCTACCTTGACTTTCCTGTAGGCACACATGTAGTTCAGGTTTTGAACACAGTATTAAGTTTTCATGTCCGAGCTCCATCTGAGTATCATCATAGTTTTTGTAAATACATAAAAAGTTCTTTTATTATACAAACATTTTGAACTTTAACAATGTTATGTACAAATTCTACATTCATGTATATATTTTCCAGTGCAAGAAATAGTTTACTTGCTTCAATTCTGTTAACACAGAAAGCCTAGTATTAGGCTAGATTACACAATAAAATATCACAAAATATTATAAAATATTACATGAATATTTGGACAGTAGAAGTCCTTTGTTAGCATTTGGAATGTTCTTTTGGCTAAATGCCGTAACTTCTAGGTTGCCTTTGTTTTTTAATTATTTTTTAACTGTTTATTAATCTTATTTGCGCAAGTCCATGTTTTAAAATGGGGTGAATTTTTTTTCTTTTTTTTTGACTTTTTTTTTTTTTTTTCTTTTTTTTGATGAAGCTACTTATGTATTATCAGTAGTAAAAACTGTTTGGTGTGTTATAAAATAAAAAAATTAAGTAAAGCTCAATTTTAGTTGCTTCTTTGGATCTGGTCTCCTGACGATTGTGTTTTCACCAGTTTTTCTTCTGCTTCGGTTCCATTTAAACATGTAGGTTCTACATAAATTCTGAAGGTTTACTATGTCACATGATATGTGACATTGCATGCCATTCTATGCATATTGTCTACACACTGATTGCAAGTATTTTGTATACCTATTGGAGATTTTTATCCCTGGGGATTCTCTGAAAAGGGGTCTCTTAAGATCCTGTTGGACTTTTCTGTGAAACAAATGAAAATAAAATAATAATAAATAAACTCTTTTTGCTTCTTAGATCATTGAAATACAGCTGTGATGTTTCTTAAGTAGGGAAAGTTGAGGAGTGAGATCATTTTCTATGTACTGCATGTGGAAGAAATGTAAATGCAAATTATTTGTTTTAATTTCTTCTCTTTGTGACAGTGAAGTCTTTGAAGTGTGGCTGCCAGTTTTATTGCCATGCGTAATTTAGAAACTCACTCATAGCTGTAAACGGGGTCTCACCATTATGGTTTTATTGTTCTAACTAGTTGTGGAATGCCATTTACTTTAAATAATCCAGTTATGTCAACTAAGTTATAGCTCCTTATTTGAAGACTGATGCACTTTTTACAGAAATAAAAAATACCTTAGTGCAGAATCCAAATGTGCCCTTACTCAGACTTTCTTACTACCCACTGTACTCTATGCCTCCCCTATCCTGACTAACCTACAATCCTCCCTTATTCACAAACTCGAATCAGCATGCAATAAAGTTGCTAGATTTGCTGTAAATCATCCCTACTCCTCCCACCACTGCCTGGCCCTACAGAACCATCACTAACTTGAACTCCCACATCATCTTACTCTCACAACTCAATTCCAAACTTCTCACTCCCTTCTCAATAACCTCACTACCTGCCCATCACTTTCCAAACTTCTGTCCTATTACACCCCCAATCATCCTCTTCATAGTTCCAACCAACTCTTACTACTGACCTATAAACCCTTTAAAAATATAGGGAAAAATCTTTATAAATACTGTCTCTCATAGCTGGAACAAACTCCCATTACATATCAGAAGTATAACTCATGCCAACAACTTTAAAAAGCCATTAAAAGATCACCTGCTTAACTCCAAGATCTGTTACTGCAATCACCCCACTTATCCTCCTGTATACCTCTGTCTATTCACATCCTACAACCTCTGCTTAGGAAGTGTTTTGGCATTACATCTAATTCTTGTAAATATTAGAATATGCTAGCTTTTCAGCACTTCAGCTAAACTGTTAGTAAGTTTATATTTTCAGTACTCATACCTTCTTATGTGACAACTATAATTTGTTCTGTATACCGGCATTTCAGTTTGTACTCTGTTTTATCTTCTGTATAATGTTTCTTGTACTTTTTATTGCTGTAGGAGGTTGGCATAATGGTTAAGGTGTTTGCCTTACAAACACAAGGTGCAGGGTTTGATTCTCATATGGGGTAACTGGCTAGACATAAAATGGCCCACAAGGGCAGTTAGCCTAGTACTAATCTATGAACCTGTGAAATAAATATTGATGTGCACTATGCATTCTGGCCTTTTGAGATAATTCTGAAATATGTAATTTAGTTATTACTTGGTATATAGGTTCATAGGTGTTTACTAGGCTAATGACCACAAGGGCCTTTTTAAGCCTAGCTATGCATCCCAAATCTCTGACAAGTTCTGGTACCCTTGAAAAGTGTAATCAGGGGCTTTGAAGATTAAACATTTACAAGCAAGCAAGGGCCAGGGAGATGAACCATTTACAGGTTGCCTGCATCCATTAGAGAGATAGTGCCAAACTAGGGATGAGATGAATTTCCTGTTCTCCATCCAGTTGTCCAAGTTACAGTTGAATTGGGTTAGAGAGGAATTCTGCTTCACATGGATGAGGAGACTTTTCCAGAGATGGGGTAGTCTTTGTGATACATATCTGTCTCTCTAGCAGGTCCTATTTGTAGCACAGGCAAGATTTAAGCCTTTAGAATGAGTAATTCTGCTGCTGTTTTTTTTTTTTTTTTTTGCTGATATGCAGGAGGTCCATCAGAGTGGCGTCTGACAATGCCCTGTATGCCAGGCATAGATCTCCAGTCAGCAGGCTGTAGGAGCCAGAATACAGGGATAGGGCCTTGAGGCGGTCTGCAGAGGACACTTTACTTATGCCCTGTATTCTTTCAGTGAGAAACCTCTGTGGATGTTACAGTTGTTGGATATGCTTGGTTAGGTACATACCAAAGGCGGCATTTTACTCAATGATAGGTATGATAAATGCTGAATACAGTGGAAGAATGACTTCCTTGGACCTAGATGCCATACCTTTGTTTATAAGTTGATAATCTCTTTATATGTGTTAAGGTAACCTAGTATGATCTAATGAATGCATGAATTTATTTAAATGGAAATTGTTCCTGTATGCTTAGTAGCATGCATAGCTGATTATTGGGACTTTTATTGCTGAAAACAAGCTCAGCATAAGCAACAATTTAGTGGTGTTTAAACTTGTCATGTTTAGAATAAACACCATTGCAAATGGTACAAAAATACAAAAAGCAGAAAATTCATATAAAAACCCAATATGATGCTATTTTAAAAATATCTCAAGTGATCACACAACTTATTCCATAAAATCGTAGTATTCTGTCAGTCATTACTTTTCATTCTGACAAAGGGATTTATCCCTTGCTAAAGACTAATTTAATTAAGAAGTGGATGTGTGTGTGTGTGTGTGTGTGTGTGTGTGTGTGTGTGTGTGTGTGTGTGTGTGTGTGTGTGTATGTGAGAGACAGACAGGCAGACAGAAAGAGAGAGAGAACATGTGGTTACAAACCAAATGCCCTACTTACCAAATAATAGTCTAACTGAAGACTTAAGACAGGCCATACTAGCATCACAGGCTATTACTTCATTTGTGCAGTTAGCTGGTGTTCCCGAACAGTTATAACAAACCATAGGAGAAGCTGCGGGAAGGAAAAAAAAAACAAATTGGTTACGAAAAAGACAAGCTTAAAACTTTGTCATTTGTTGTATAAATGATGATGCCAACATTAGCCTTGCATTGAACTGATGTTAGCATTGTAAAAGCAGCTGAAATTGTGATAATATTAACAATAATTGAAATAGTTCTCCTACACAGAGAAAAACAGATGTGTTTTCATTTCTTCATCTGATTTTAAATTCATTTTAACAGTCTGTATCTGCTTTAGCTAAGGTCTTTAAGTCTGTACTACTGATTCCAGTACATAGTTGCACTATATTTTTGCCCTATATGTGAGTTAACTGTACTGAGTGTATGTCAGGCTAGCTCAGAACTTGTCTTTGCATTGCAGCAATTCCAGGACAGTCAGCTCGGAGCAATAGCTCTAATTGCTTTTCTCTCCCACCCACCCTGTTGTAGTTGTGTTCTAAAACCCAATGTATCTGCTGTTGCCTGCCCCTTATAATAATTTCACAACCTAATTCCCTCCTTCTCCCTGTTTACTGGCTGTTAACAATAAGCACATAAGTAAACAACAAAAACCAGAAGAAACAGTGCAAAAACACACCAATAATCAACTGAAAGCACTGTTGAGAGGAGATACCAAACACCGGTCAGCCCCAGGATAATTCCAAAAGTTTAATGAGCCACAATACACAATCCAAAGTGAATATAACGTTAAACGCTTATCGAAACACCGTGTTTTTCGTCTAAAACTCAGACTTCATCAGGCACCAATTAAAAAACAATCAATTAATTAATTAAACATTAAAATATATAGGCAAACACTTTCAAATAATCCAATGAAAAACCAAAATCATGAATAATTAATCAAGGTCTCTGGAATGGAGCAAAATTCTTCATATTGCATAAAGAAACATCTGACTCAAAAAATCATATTGCAGTGTAATAAAAATGATTATGTAACCATTATATCATTTATCGAAAGTCATAAAATAAATGGGTGAATAAAAACTGCATACAAATTTAACTTAATTAATAAATGAACACCCCTATGCAATGAGGAAGGAATATATGTACAAATACTTGCATTTGTATTGTAACACTCCCCTCTAGTGGTCTCAGACTGAAACAACAAGTCCGACTAAAAAATCCACTAAAATATTTGAATAAACCCAAGAATATGTTTCTATAAATATATGTTGTTAAACTTGTGGTATAAATATATATACAAAATCTTGAATATTCAATATTAAAACTCAACCTAATATTCAAGCCTTTCAATAATGTTAAAAATAAAACCCATAATAAAAATTAATTATAAATAAATTAGTGAATGTAAGAATAAATAATACATAAATATAATGAATATTGTAAAATATTCTTTCATTCTTGGAATGGGTATGTATATCCTGTATTGTATGTTAAAGTTAAAATGTTGAATATATATCATAGACTACTAGATCCCAAAATTTAAAATCTAAAAAATGAATAAAAAATGAATAAAAAATGGTAATGAAGTAAACCCAAAGCTAAAAGCCAAAATCTGTATTATAATCTAGCAGCCCTCATTTTGAGGACAGGAGCAAGTGAAATATAATCATTAAGTCCTGGGAATCTGTTAGCTTCTAAAACAATTTGCCCGTATAATTCTCTATATTCGATCCTGGTTTCCCAAAGACCACCCCTTTCATCACGCTGGACTTCCTCAATCACAAAAAACTTGTATTTAGCCAGTGGGCAGGAAGTGGTGTGTCTATATAATGCATTAGTAATTTTTTTATTTTTAATATCATTTATATGTTCATATATTCTTCTTCTAATTTTTCTCTCTGTTTTCCCTATATAGAAACTAGAGCAAATCTCACATATAGCGATGTATATCACATCATAAGAATCACAAGTACTAAAAGTATTGCCGGCTATTACTCTTCCTCGAGATTCAATGTGAACCTGATGTGAATTTGCCATCAAAGGGCATTGGGAACACATTTTACAAGAGAAAGTCCCTGGCACCTTATTTCCCTTCTTGTTGACCCTATACTGTGTCGACAACCAATCCTTAACATTCCGCCCCCTTCTAAAAATAATCTTTGGTGGTCCATTCTCTTTACAACCAAGATCAGTGATTCTGGCAAATTGGTCCCATTCTTTGAAAAAAACTTTTTGTATTACTGTTGCATCACCACTGAAATCTATTATGAAAGCATTGTTGAATTTCTTATTGTTGTGCTGAGTTGTAGTATTAGAACCTATTCCATCCTGTAATTCTGTACTATTTAGTTTAATAGGCTCTTTTCCTAAAATCGGCTGGAATCTATCTATCCTACCTTTAGATACTTCTTCATATATATTAGAACAAAGTTCTATAGGGTAACCCCTTTCTAGGAACATCTGAATCAAAAAACTACACTCCTCAGCAAAATCAAAATCATCCGATGTCATCCTAGAAATTCTCACAAACTGCCCCTTCACGATACTTTTTTTTCTGATAGATAGGGTGTCCGCTACTAAAATGTAAATAACTATTGGAGAATGTATTTTTTCTGTATACCTTAGACTTAAAACAATCAATTTCCTTAATTAGTGTAATATCTAAATAATTCATTTCTTTAAAGCTGATAACATGGGTCAATTTTAAAAATTCAGTAGTACTATTGATATAGTTTATAAATTCATTCAATTTTTCATAACTATCTTTCCATAAAATAAGTATATCATCTAAAAATCGTTTATATAAGTACCAGCAATCATTATATATACTATTGTAAATAAATCTTGCTTCCCAAGTGTTTAAAACCAAATTGGTGAAAATGGGGGCACATCTTGCCCCCATTGCTACCCCACTGATTTGTTGGAAGTATTCGCCTTGAAAAAATACTTATAAATATATAATTATGTTTTAACACCATTTCCATTAATACCAAACATAAATATACCTTATTGTCGTTCACTTCTCCCAAATATCTAATGGCCTCTTCAAACTATTCAAGTCCAATGTTATGTGGAATGGACCCAAAAAGGTCCACAACATCTATAGTTACAAAAATTAAATCATTATGAAACATATGGCTTTTAACATTATAAAGGAAGTCCCAAGAATCTTTTAAAAAAGATGTACCTATCATCATCAATGGTTTTAATTTTACATCAATATATCTGGCTAGTGGGGAGATAACTGACCCTTCGACAGCAACTTTAGGACGCAAAGATGGGTCTAATAGATCCTTATGAACTTTAGGAATCCCAAAAATGGAAGGAACTTTAGGTCTATTGACATGTAAAAACTCAAATAGTTCTTTGTCTATAAATCGTTCCAAAAATAAATCCTATAACATACTATATATTCTCCTATAACCTATATTAATCTAATTTTTAGAAAGGTTACTATATTTAGTTTCATCAAGTAAAATATGTAACATTTTTACCTCATAACTAATATTATTCATTAAAACTATCCCCCCACCCTTGTCAGGTTTCATAACTCTTAAGTTAGCATTGACCCTTAAGTCTTGAAGAAGTGAATATTCACCAGGTGAGAGATTAGGGGCAAACTACTGAATTTTTAAAATTTACCCATGTTATCAGTTTTAAAGAAATTAATTATTTAGATATTACACTAATTAAGGAAATTGATCGTTTTAAGTCTAAGGTATACAGGAAAAATACATTCTCCAATAGTTATTTACATTTTAGTAGCGGACACCCTATCTATCAGAAAAAAAGTATTGTGAAGGGGCAGTTCGTGAGAATTTCTAGGATGACATTGGATGATTTTGATTTTGCTGAGGAGTGTAGTTTTTTTATTCAGATGTTCCTAGAATGGGGTTACCCTATAGAACTTTGTTCTAATATATATGAAGAAGTATCTAAAGGTAGGATAGATAGATTCCAGCTGATTTTAGGAAAAGAGCCTATTAAACTAAATAGTACAGAATTACAGGATGGAATAGGTTCTAACACTACAACTCAGCACAACAATAAGAAATTCAACAATACTTTTATAATAGATTTCAGTGGTGATGCAACAGTAATACAAAAAGTTTTTTTCAAAGAATGGGACCAATTTGCCAGAATCACTGATCTTGGTTGTAAAGAGAACGGACCACCAAAGATTATTTTTAGAAGGGGGAAGAATGTTAAGGATTGGTTGTCGACACAGTATAGGGTCAACAAGAAGGGAAATAAGGTGTCAGGGACTTTCTCTTGTAAAATGTGTTCCCAATGCCCTTTGATGGCAAATTCACATCAGGTTCACATTGAATCTCGAGGAAGAGTAATAGCCGGTAATACTTTTAGTACTTGTGATTCTTATGGTGTGATATACATCGCTATATGTGAGATTTGCTCTAGTTTCTATATAGGGAAAACAGAGAGAAAAATTAGAAGAAGAATATATGAACATATAAATGATATTAAAAATAAAAAAATTACTAATGCATTATATAGACACACCACTTCCTGCCCACTGGCTAAATACATGTTTTTTGTGATTGAGGAAGTCCAGCGTGATGAAAGGGGTGGTCTTTGGGAAACCAGGATCGAATATAGAGAATTATACTGGCAAATTGTTTTGGAAGCTAACAGATTCCCAGGACTTAATGATTATATTTCACTTGCTCCTGTCCTCAAAATGAGGGCTGCTAGATTATAATACAGCTTTTGGCTTTTAGTTTTGGGTTTACTTCATTACCATTTTTTATTCATTTTTAGATTTTAAATTTTGGGATCTAGTAGTCTATGATATATATTCAACATTTTAACTTTAACATACAATACAGGATATACATACCCATTCCAAGAATGAAAGAATATTTTACAATATTCATTATATTTATGTATTATTTTTTCTTACATTCACTAATTTATTTATAATTAATTTTTATTATGGGTTTTATTTTTAACATTATTGTAAGGCTTGAATATTAAGTTGAGTTTTAATATTGAATATTCAAGATTTTGTATATATATTTATACCAAAAGTTTAACAACATATATTTATAGAAACATATTCTTGGGTTTATTCAAATATTTTAGTGGATTTTTTAGTCGGACTTGTTGTTTCAGTCTGAGACCACTAGAAGGGAGTGTTACAATATAAATGCAAGTATTTGTACATATATTCCTTCCTCATTGCATAGGGGTGTTCATTTATTAATTAAGTTAAATTTGTATGCAGTTTTTATTCACCCATTTATTTTATGACTTTCGATAAATGATATAATGGTTATATAATCATTTTTATTACACTGCAATATGATTTTTTGAGTCAGATGTTTCTTTATGCAATATGAAGAATTTTGCTCCATTCCAGAGACCTTGATTAATTATTCATGATTTTGGTTTCTCATTGGATTATTTGAAATAGGGTTTGCCTATATATTTTAATGTTTAATTAATTAATTGATTGTTTTTTAATTGGTGTCTGATGAAGTCTGAGTTTTAGACGAAAAACGCGGTGTTTCGATAAGCGTTTAACATTATATTCACTTTGGATTGTGTATTGTGGCTCATTAAACTTTTGGAATTATCCTGGGGCTGACCGTTGTTTGGTATCTCCTCTCAACAGTGCTTTCAGTTGAATAAGCACATAAGTATCATTTTGCAAAGTTTCTTTCCTTAAACTACACACCAGGCTAAAAAAGACCTTTGATAAAATTGCTTAATATTGAAAGTACTGATACTGCTTGCATTAATTTTAGTATCAAATTAGTGATTTTTTTTTTTTACTGTAATTAGTTGACTGGTTCTTGCTAGTGGCAGAAAAAGGTTTCCAGGCTATGGTTGATAGCTTTTGTTATGGCTAAAACTGGACCAAGGCCACACCCCTCACACCTCTCATAACCCCAAAAATTTCTTCATGTCTCCTGCCCACTTTCTGCCCATTTTCTAATGTCATTGTCACATCAGATGAGGAGGAATGTCCTCTTTTTTCTGTTTGTGATGCCTTCTTTCTGCTGATTTACTATGCTTTTCTGTAAAATAAGCATAGTAAGTCTGCCAATTAACAAACTGTGATCGCTTGTTTCTTTTATCGGTACTTACATATTATCGCAACCAGATTTTCACGATAATACCGCTTGCTTCCCGATATGTGAATGTAAACAGAAATATATGCAGAATCACAATGACAAAGTGAACTTTATGAAAAAACATTGTTTAGATAAGAAAAACAGTATAAAATTTAAGAAATGAGTGCTTGTTTCACGCTATGCCGCTTCCCAACATCTTGTCACTGAAAATACATTTTCTACAACAGTTATGTGTAAGACACGTTCCATGTCCAGAAATATGTTGCCCAAACCATCCGGAAGACATCCACAAGTATGCTATCCAAAACATCCATAAAACATTGTAAAAGTAACTACTATCCAAAAAAATAAATAAATCTGGTGCTGTCACAAAATACATACATGTTTTTCATAGTACCACCTAACACCACGTCACATTAACTTTAGCCTCCGTTGTACAAGACCGTTATCTCCCACATGTCACATTAACTTTATCCTCCATCACATTGTTTACTCTCTTATTCCCTTTAACTGAAATTATGTTCCATTTGTAAAATAAAAGCAGTTATTTACACAAAAAATGTGCTGCTCCAGATTTCTTATTCTCATAGAAATGTATAGGAAATTTTGTAACAATCCTTCTTGCAGTACGGCAGCAGTACAAACAAACATTTCCCAGGTGTCCTCGATTCATTTCCTGCAACCAATTTAGAAATATGCAAAACAAGATTCACATTTCCACGTTCATTTGGGTTATGAATTTGGGACAAACTAGGTTGTACCCACAGAAAACATCACATCCAACCATACATTCACTCCCACAATCTGTTTTTGGCCCAACAAGCATATTACTGCAGCCTCGAAAATCTGGTTGCGATAATATGTAAGTATCCTTTTTTCTTGAACAGAATAATGGAGGTTGTACAGTGTTTTTTGGACTACCAGACAATCAGTTTGATTTCTAGATAGTCTGAAAAAAAAAGATAGTTGGTCATGCTATTCCAGGCTAGTTGTTTCGCACTGAAATTTAAATAGTCAGTAGGAAGTCCACCCAAACATCATTCTAAAACTGAACTTCAAATAGCTATAATTACTCTTGTTCCCAGAGCCATTCCTGTCGGTACCATGGACCAGCACTTCCCCACAACGTCTGTATCCAGCCTGATTGAGATGGGTTTCTTGAGTCAGTGTAAGAATTGTATCTTGCTGTCTGATGTTCATCTGTTACTCAAACAGCAAAACACAGTGTGCGAGAGATGTACATATATATTATCCTTGGAGGCAAAAATCTCACACACAGTAAACTCAGACACCAAAATCAACAGCAGAACACCACATAACACACCTCTCCAAGGCCATCAGAATACACCTAATCTATCATCCACTGTGGTTCTAAAGATTAGCTTGCCTATACCTGAATACCTCTAAAGCCCAGTGCAGGCACAAAGCAGACTCAGCATATTAAGCCTACTTCCTCAAATAGCACAAGGAGTCCCAAAAAATCACACATGCTGAGCTCATAAGGCAGGCATCAGCCCAACCAAACATTCTTGTTACAGATGACTCCATTGTAAGACATACAGATGTGCCTCTTACCAGGCTGAGCAAGGAAAGGGTGATGGTTAGTTGCTTGTCTGGTGCCAGGATCAACAAATACCAGTATGACTGTATCATAGTTCATGCCAGTGCCAGTGATTTGAGGTGTACCTCCCTGGATTATATGAAGAAAGACCCAATGGATGTCTCTGACTATGTGTCCAAGCCAGTTATGAGCCCAACATTGAGTAGCATTCTATCTTTTCCAAGGATGTTGCCATGATATGATCAACGAATAGCTGACTTCAACAACTGGCTTAGTTTTGGTGTCATTTGAAGGTGGTCCAGTATTTGTCAACCTGGGAGGATATGATCGACACACCACTCTGCTTTGCTAGGGATGGCCTATATCTATTTCATCTAAAGTTTTGATTATTGGTAACATTTCCACCCCAATACTTCCTTTTTTAGACAATGCCAACATGGTTAACCTACTGACATAATGAAACATGCAAAGGAAAATATGAAGGTGTTGATCAGTGCTAGGAGCCTAAACAAGAAGCTCCACTCCTTACAAGCCCTTCTCACCCTGGAGGACATTGACAGCTGTGTGGTGATTGAGATGTGGTTTAAAATGGTGCAGAGCACTTACAACCTTCCATACATTTAGACCAGCTACTACAGAGGGGGGGAAAGTGGGCATCTGTGTTCATCCAGAAGAGAGGCTGCTCAAGGCTGGTGAACCAGTTTGACCCACCAGATTTTCATTTCCAAAGTTATTGTTTAAAAGTGATACCATCAGAAAGGTCCTGTACCATATATTAGCTAGCTATAGAACTCCCTCTATGACAAAAGAAAGTCACAATGCCTAGCTACAGTAACTAGAATCACTCGGTATTAAACCCAACACCATTTTCCTAGGTGATTCAAACTGTCTAACAATAGACTAGGAAACCTACAACACTACTACTGGTGCACAGGCACAGAGCTTCCAGGACTGTGTCAATAAAACTGCCCTGGAACAATTAGTCAGAACACCCACTAAGAGGAATAACATCTTGGATCTTGCTCTGACTAATATGGGAACATCTTGCACCATCCCTTGTGTATCTTCATTATTTGTTAGGTCTGACCATAAAGCAGTCTCCTTTAAAATAAAACTGAAAGCAGATATCCCTTCCACCCAATGCACCTCTAGAAATTTCTTTAAGACAAACTATCTACTTGTAAGTGATACATTGGCAAGTTTCACATCCCCACCAAACCCAGATAATTCCACTGAATATGCAAAAATGTACAGTATCATACCATACCAGTATGTAAACAGTTACATATATGCAGCTGTACCCCATAGGAACAAGTTAGGACACAGATAATCAAAACAGGGTAAATTACCTCTACAAAGAGACCAGTCACCAGTGGAGCCCCCAGGGTTCTGTGCTGGGACTTCTCCAGCTTGGCATCTTCTTTTCTGAAGTACAGGCCAATACTAAAGGGCTCTGGCTGACAAATTTGCAGATATCTGTAAGCTAGGAGCAGTCATTGAATCCCCAAATGGCTTAGCCATCCTGCACGAAGGTCTGTCTCAAATAAATAACTGGCGTCATAATAATTGCCTGAAACTAAATACTAAAAAATGCATTTTTTTCCATTCTTTGGGAAGTCATCTACCCCAGGGAATTACCATATTGACAATATGCACCTAAGACATGATCCATTTGTTTGGGATTTGGGAACTTATGTGGACAGTGACCTAATTTTTGACTAACGTGTTTTTTTTTGTAAGAAAGACCTTTAATACTGCATAGCTTATAAACAATGGGTTTGTGTCTAGATATAATGATGTCATTCTCCCCTTTACTCAACCCTCATTAGGCCAGTTATTGAATATAATGTGCCCTTTGGCATATATCTGTTCAGACACATGCAACAACTGGAATGCCCACAGGGACACCTTACAAAAAAGATACAAGACCTAAACAATATGTTCTACATGGACCGACTCAAAACCCTGTTACTATACTTGTGCTAAGTGTGCTAAGTGTTGACTTGTGTCTGGCATACAAGGCATTCTCTGACCCATTACTGCTGGATTTACTGGACATCATCAAGTCAACTGACATCAGAAATATTTAGTCTAGAGATCTAAATTCACTTCTGCAACATTAACAGGACAGTTTGGGGTACTGGTATATTTCCCAGAGGATACCACTACTGTGGAATAGACTCCTCATCAACATAAAACAAAGTTCATCCCTTTTCATTTTCAAGCACAACTTAGAACTATGGATGCGAAACAGATAATTTGCCCCAGGCTACCTCTTGTACTACTAATGGGCAGATGTAGCTCCTAAATGCTTTATCCCATGCATGAGCCCCCTCTAATTATCTGTGGTATGATCTTACCAGAGGTAATATATAATTATTGACCATGGGATGGGTAAGGCCAATCTCTAACCAAATGGGAGTAAGTTATTTTGAGCACAAAAAGGGAAACTGGCTAGGCTTAAAATGGCCAGCAGGGGCAGCTAGTCTTGTCCTTACCTATGAACCTGTGATACTTCAGTAGAACATGGCTGAAATAAGAAATATTATTTGTGTTATTCTTGCTTAAATGCTGATGTTAGTTAAAAGATCTTGAGTAACAATGAACATGTTTAGCTTATGCCTTTTATGCTTCATTTCCATTAATTGTGCAAAACATCAAACACAAATTTCATTCTAGTAAGGTAAGTTCAATAGTTAATCACTTGATCACGGTATAGTTTATGTAATTTTTACAATCTTGGCCCAGAGAAACAATTTTATTATTACATTTTTGGAGGATGTACTTGAAAATGTATTAACTGCATTTGTACTAATCGTAGTATAACTTGATTTGTTTTATAATGTGCAATAATTATTCCAGTTGCCCTTTCTTTTCAGTTTTATTTTATGTATTTGTACTTTCAAGTGCATTCAGTATCACTGCTTGACATACCTGAGAAACATTGTGTTCTTGTGATAGAAAGTAATCCATTGCTTATAACTGTTAGAAAATTGCATGCACTGCTAGAGGCACAACCACTGATGACATATGGCTCTGCAAAACAAGTTATAATAAAACAATTACTTAATTTGCAGTGACTAAGTTTATATTCATTTATTTATTCATCCATTTATGAGCCCACCGTGCCAGCTGACCCTTTTCAGTCATAACCAGGGTCAGAAATAGTGTAGCATGTTCAAAGAAAACCAAGTCTCACACACAAATAAAAGTAAAAGAAAACTGTTGTTGTATGTGCTTTGACAAATGTATATAGCTATATCTGTGCTTCAGGAATTTAATAAAAGATAAAAGGACTTAAGTTCTTGCATATTTCTTGAAAACTAAGTACAGAAGGAGATGTTTTTCAATAACATGTCCACAAATCATGAAAGCAAATGATTTGGCAGCATTCATCTGGTTATTTAATAACTAGCTGAGTGCATTGGTACAAATGATATAAGCTAGGAATAGGTCCATAATAGAGTTATATAAGGACTGAACAATTAATTACAATAGATAGCATGGCATTTTCAGACAAGAAGACAAATCTGTCAGAAATGCTGGGTAAGCAAATTGGAGTAACGAAAGAGATTATTTTTTGGGGATATGATACCGAATTGGACTTGCTAAACATAGTGAGGCCTTGCTGATTTTAATTATGAAAGCTTCCAAAAACCAATTACTAGAAAATGGAAATCAAAGTCTAAACCAACTATAGTAGAATTAGTGGATATAGTAACAGAGATAAAACAAATGGAAATGAGATCTTTAGAAAGATTACGAGCAAATTACATGGAAAAAAGGGAATTATGGGAATGATACATGCAAAATAATGTTTTGGTGGAATGAGGTTTAAAATGCAGGATTTGAATGAGTTATCTAATGTCTGACTGACAAACACTGGATAGTTTATATTTGATGCATAAAGTTTGCAACTAAAACATGTCAATACATTTCATTTTCATTTATATAAATGTATGACTGCCTATGTCATAAGTAATAATTTAATATTTATTTTATTTATTTTTTATTTTATTTTATTTTATTTTACATTTGATAACCGGGAAAGTCCGACTGGACACAGGTCCATTTTCAGTGGAGGCCTGGGAGAAAAGCTCCAAATACAGTACACTACATAAGTGAGGATTTGAGTTTACATCTAAGAAAACATTTCAGCATGCAATATGCAGATATTAACAATCTGTTGTTGAACGGAATATATACAGTACATTACAAGACTACATTTCATCACGTAATAGGCAGAGTTTAACAATTTCTTGTTTTAAGGAATATATGTAGTACATTATAAGATTAAAAGTAGTACAATAATTGAGAAAAAACAAGTACAAAAGTTTTGATAGGAGTTCATTCTGAAAAGCCCGTATGTTTGGGGTAGAACAGGTATACCTGGGTAACTAGAGGAAGAAACAGGTGATCCTTAGCAGAAGAATTCATGCAACAGTGCAGTGGTGTGGTTTAACTTGGGGAGTCACAAGAGCAAAGCCAGTTGTTTGAATAGTGGGTTTTGAGGAGTTTTTTTAAATTGGAAGGCAGAGGTTGTAGAAGTTATGTGGTTTGGGAGTTGGTTCCAGATTCCGGCTATAGATCAGGCAAAAAGAGATTTATCAGCATCATTTTTGTGTTTGATGACATAAGGTTTTGGTTACTAGATCTTAAGGTTCTGGTGGTTGTGTAGGGCTGAATTAGATACTGTAGTGCTGGGGTTTTGTTAGGCAGGTAGTAAAGTTTGTGTGCTGTTGAGAGTTGATTAAGTAGCAGTAGTTGGGACAGCTCAAGCCAGTTGAGCTGCTTGAGGATAAGACAGTGATGGGATCTATGAGAGGCCTCAGATGTGAACTTGGCAATCTTGTTGTAACAAGATTCCATCTTGTTAAGTTCGGTGTGGTGAAGTTTTGTTAGTATAGGGGAGGCATAAAGGAGGATGGATAAGAGATGAGTTCTTGCAATCGTGGATTTAGTATTCTTGGTCATGAAGTATCTGCTTCTATAAAGGAGACCAAGCTTTTTGTTTACTTTCTTGATTGTTTGGGCCATGTGAATATCAAATCTAAGGCTGTTATCGATTACTTCCCCTAGCAGTTTTGTGTGGGTTGTTGTGGTGATTTTGATGTTATCTTTGGAGATTATGATGAAATCACTGCTTAGATGAGGAGGTCTAAAAGGGACGAATAGAATTAGGTTGTTTTTTTTGGGGGATTAAGAAGAAGTTTGATATTGGTGAACCATGCTTCATTTAAAGCAACGTTCTTTTGAGTTATGGTTTGTAGTTCATTTACAGTAGGGACGGCACATGTAATGGTGGTGTCATCTGCGTATTGCACTACTGTGGCAGAGAGTGGAGATGCAGCTATCTGGTTTGTAAATAGGGAGAATAGCAAAGGACCAAGAATTGATCCTTGAGGGACACCTATGGATACTGGTAATAGGGAGGACAATTGGTCCTGCCATAGCATTGCTTGCTGACGGCCTGATAGGTACTTACTAAACCATAATATAGTGGAAGAGGTAAGTTAAGGGTAGACAGAGTTTCAAGAAGCCTGCTATGGTTTACCATGTTGAAAGCTTTAGATAAGTCTAGGAATATGGTGGATATGAATAGTCCCTTGTTTCTATGGTGACTGACTATTTTGGTAAATGGGAGTAGTGCTGTATTGGTTCTATGGGAAGGTCTAAAGACATGCTGAGAATTAGATAGGTTATTTTTCAGGAGGTACTGCATTAGTTGAGAGTGAACTACTCTCTGTAATATTTTTGATAAAAGTGATAGAATTGCTATTGGGTGACAGTTGGAGAGCTCTAGGGATTTACCTCCTTTGTGGAGTGAAATAATATGTGATATTTTCCACAAGGTGGGTACTGTACATTCAGATATTGACCTATTTATGAGAATGGATATGGGATAGGCTAGGAAGTTTGTCTGCTGCCAGTGTGTTTGGTTTAATTTTTTTCAGGAGTTCGATTCTCAGCTAAAGCATCTTCTGTGTGGAGACATGCGTGAATGGGCGTACCTTCATTGAAGGTTGTGCATCAGGCCTGGCAAGCTGGTACATAAAAATCTACTGCCAATCATTAGCGGACCGGAGTTCCGCTGTGATGACCCCTAACCAGGAAAAGCCGAAAGATACAACAAGTAATAGTTTTAATAGGCACTGGGTGTAGGGAAAAACTATAGTAATTATTTTGTTCATTGAGATGGGTATGGGTGAGTTTTGGTATGGGGTTGGTAGTACAATTTTGGGTGTTGGCCAGGGCTTGGATTGGTTTGGTAAAGAATTTGTTGAATTGTGTGGGGGTGTTATCATGGTTATTTGGTAATACAGGGGTAGGGGTGGTAGATTTTCCAGGGTGCAGTAAACTATTTATTGTGGCCCAGAAGTTTTGAGGGTTATTAGCAAATTTTTCTTGCACAGTTTTATAGTAATTAGTTTTGTCTAATTTAATATGCTTTTTGGCTTTGTTGCGGAGTTCTAAATAGTTTTGTTTCAAAATAGTGGTTTTGTGTTTATGAAACTGTAACTAGGCTTTGTCCCTGTCTTTCATTGTGGTTTTGTCTCTTTTGTTAGCCAAGGGGCATAGTTAGTTTTGACTCTAATGGTTCTGGATGGTGGATGCTCATTTAGGATTTTAAGGAAAGTTGAGTTAAAGTATTGCACAGCTTCATCTAGAGGTAGTTGAGTTAGGGGAGTCTAGTTACTGAATTTTAGTGCATTGATTAGGTTATTAGCTTTGAAGTTCTTTTTGTTCTGTACTACCCTTAGAGTGGGTTGGGTGGTGTGGTAGGATCTGTTCCTAATAAGGTAGGCTGCTTGATGGTCACTCAGATTATCTGGGAGACAGCCTGACTGTTGTATGAGAGTGGGGTCTGATAGCAATATCCAGTCTAAGATGGACTGTTGTTTGGATATCTTGTCAATTCTAGTGGAGGTAGATATAATTTGGGTAAACCCATGTAGGTTAAAATGGGTAGAAGGGTTGTGACTGGTGCAGTCAGACCAGTCAATAGTAAAGTATCCTAATAGTATGGTTTTCTGTGGAAGGGAGGTAGACATCCAGTATAACAGGCTTTCCAGTGTAGTAATGTTATTGCCTGGTGGGAAATAGCCACCTGCAATAATTATATCTTTTCTGGAGTTTAGTTTTAGTTTAGCAAATATTAGTTCTATATCTTTGACTTTTTGGGAATAGCACTCACATTGTTCTGTAGTGAGATGATTTTGGAAAACTATGGCTACACCTCCTCCTTTTTTACCTGTTCTGTCATTACATATAATATTATATCCAGGGGGAGTAATCTCATTATTGTGATGTTCTGGCTTAAGTCAAGTTTCAGTTAACACAGCTGTCTCCAGTTTGTATAAGGCTAGCAGAGCATGAAGGTCTTGAATTTTTTTAAGAATACTTCTTACATTTATGTTTAAGAGGAGGAGAGAAGAAGTAGGTCTCATGTATAGAGCATTTGTCTGATTTAAGTTAGTTGTGATTGATTTAGGACCTGGATTAGGGTGTATGTCTCCACAACAGGAGAGGTTTTTGGAGTAGGTGTAGGTAGAGTTTATTAAGTTTGTGTTGTATTCTGGTTTGTTTTTGGGAAGAGTGAGGGTTACTTTTATTTGTTGGTTTATTATAAATGTATGAAAGAGGTTGGGAGGAGGCGAGGTCAGATGGTGATATAGGGAAATTTCTTAGTTTTATGGAATTGGCTGTGGATTCTGTTTGCCATTGTGTTGGGGTGCTGATATAAAGTTTAGTGTGGTAGGAGGAGAGGATGGAGATTAGGAGCAGAGATAAGATAGTTAATGAGTATAATATTAGTTTTAGATGTTGGGTATGCTGTGGGGAGTGCATCTTATATGTTTAGGTAGAGTGGGGTGTGTATAGGAGTAGGAAGTATAGCTGTGGAGGAGTAGTATCTATAGCAGTAGAGGTTGGGAGTTGTTTAAGGGTGTAGTGTTCAGGGTGTGGTGAAGTCTTTTGTATGGGGATGGTAGGTTTGAAATGATTGGGTGATTGGGAGTGTTAAATAATGGAGGGTGTGGTTTATAGCTATAAGTTTGAGTGATACGGGGTGGGTGAGAATGGGGTAGGGTAGGGGAGTTGAGTGAGTGGAGTGAATGGAGTGGGGCAGCACTGTCTGTAGAAGCAGCAGTTGTCAAGGAAACCAATCAGTGGGAATAGTTGGTAAATGCAGTAAAAAAGAGTTAAGCCTTAGGGTTTACTAGTTAACTGCTGTGTATTGGTCTACTTTATTTCTTTAGCACAAATCTATGGGGAGGGATTGGGTAGTAACTAAGCTGGGGGCTAGGCTAGAGAGGTGAGTAGGGACAGTCTGATAGGGAAAGGGGAGGCACTAGGTCTGGAGTTGCTAGTTGAGAAACTGTGTGAGTAAAAGAAGTTGGTTACAGGCCAGATGACAGAAATAGGTAGAGGTTTGAGGGGCAGTTACAAAAGGAGATAAGCGAGTAAGGGAAAGAGCTAGCAGAGAAAGAGGCTAGGTATGAGTGTAGGTAGAGAGGAGACCAGCTTAATGGCCTGAGAGAACCGAGGTAGGGGGGTGAGGGGAACATAGTGATGTTCTGTAGCTGACCAGGAGCAATAACTTAAAGATGCCCGAAGAAGGCCAATAAGGACATGGTTACTTATGTATACAATATCACATACATTATTCAATAACTGCACTGTTGCTGGAGATGAATTCCTCTGATGAAGCAGCACTCTTAAAGGGAGTGGGTGGTCTTCAGTTTTTGCTGGGATTAAGCAAGGCTTATTTTAGGTGTCAGGGACCTGTAAAACAAAGATAGAGAAGAGGATAAGGATAAGATAAATAGCAGTGTTGGCTAGAGAAAGTCAGTAGAGAGGAAGAGGGAAGATAAGGACCAAGAGGACAGAGTTGCCTATGATAAGACAGCAATAGAGGCAGTTGAAGGGTGATGGAGTGGAGGGACAACTCAGAATAAAGGGTGCAGTAATGTAAAAATGAGAAAAGAAGGAGAAAATGAGGATAGTAGGAGGGAAATGTTTTCTAAGAAAATAGTGTAGAGAGAAGCAGGAGGTAGAGAGAGAGAGTAGTTGAGAATGACAACTGGTTAAGGAGATGAGCAGCTGGAGTAATGCTATAAATGCAGTTAACAAAACACTTAGCTTCTTATTAATACAGGCTCAGTTTAGGCAATCTCTTTCCAAATGATAATTGTATGCATACTAAGATCAACAAGTTTTGTTAGTTTGTCTAATGCTAGGCACAATTTAACAAAATGAAAATCCGTGATCTGGCAATGCTGAAGAAAGCAGTCTAGACACAGGTAGGGTGTGGTAACTAGCAAATTGTTAAATTAAATTAAATAGAAGCAGTTTGGAATACAACTAATGTCCATCGGCAGCTAGATAGTGACCCCACCAGTACAGCTAACATCAATTAGCAGCTAGGTAACTCTACAAGTAAAGTCAGAAAACTTAGGGGTATTGGGCCTGCTAGTGCTGAGTAAAACATATAAGTAACAATAAGCCATGCAAGTTTTGTCATATAACAATGTACATGATTATATTCCTTGCATGCAAACTAACAAGATATCCTGGCAGCAGTCGGTGGCTAAGATCTTGACTTAGGTATTACAATTAATCTGAGTGTGTAATTATTACCTGGCAATGATGAAAATAATTAGTGACATACAGACAACGGCATGATTTAATCATATAACAAATACCAATAAATAAAGATGTTTCTTGTTTAAACAAACAAAAGAAAAGAACTGGGCTGCAGCTCATAACTTTAAAATAGTGTATTCAATAGCGAAGATTCATTATAGTTACATTAATAATCAAAATGTTTTATATTGTAATATATCTATAATTGCTGGAATGTATCTAATGGAGATCAAAACTTTGTACATGCAAGACTAGACTTACAGTGAAGAAATGTATAATAAAATGCATAAGGTTAACTGATATGCTCCTTTGCACACTTCAGTGGTTGACGTTATTTGATATATTGAAATAATACAGAAAAACAAATTAATAACCTCAAGTCTCCAAGTCATGCTCTAGCTAGTGATATTTGGCAACATATTAAATGCCTACATGAGATAAGCATTTCCTTTTTTATACTACATTTCTTTAGCCTTACTGTTATATAGACTTCCAGAAGAAACAAGGCAGCGATCTTGGTTTCCAGTGCAAGGTACTGGGGCAGCATTATTGAAACAGTCTTGTGTATTTCCTCCAGTGCATGCTTTGCATGTTAACCCATTCTGTGTGTTATTCACAGCTGGAACTAGAAAATGATTGGAGTTAATATTAATGCATAACATGTTGTGTTCTGTTATCTAAGACAGTGTTTGTTGAGTAAAATAAAGTTATGTTCCTGAACATTAAAAAGATCCGATTATTACATACTGCTGTTACGTACAGGGCTAACAGTCCTAAAACCTCCTTATGTCATTTTCCAATGGATCAACAAGACTGATTTCAGAGTGTTGTTTCACTGATGAGTAACATACAAATGCTTGTATTCAGGGATGTTAAAGGAAAGTAAGATCTTACATTTTGTACCGTTGCTGAAATTAAAGTAGGCATTTAGATAGAGTGATCCTATAAGACAGATGGAAAAGACTAGCATAATATCCATTCAAGCCCATTTGAGTCCATAATGCCTCACAGTATGCATGTACCAGTAGGTAACTATGGTGTTCTGTGGTGACTATAGATGGAATCTCTGATTAAGAGACATGATAAAGCTACACCGATAAACAATTCATTAGTTTCTAGGAGAAAATAAAAAAAAAAAAATAAACAGAAAAATTAGTAGTCTTAAAACTTAATTGATGAGTTCAGTAACAATATTTTCCAAAAATCATGAACACCAGTTAGTGTTCCAAAGCAACAAGCCTTTATTTGTCACAGACAAGCAATCCTCAGTAACGGAAAAAACAGAAATACTTTACAATGTTAAACATATCAGCTTTTATACATTTAGAAGTAGGTGTGGAAAATATATATAGTTTTTTATGGCACCTACAGACACTGGTTGTAACTTAAACTGGTTGGGGCACTTTTGCTAGGTGTTGCAGAGCTGGGGAGCAAAAGGGGCAGAGTTGTTGGGAATGTTAAAAGAATCTGAAAGGGATTGGATAGTTTCAGTAAAGTATTTATTAAATTGATTTGCTATATTGTCAGAGGAGGTGGCTGAGGTAGGGGTGGGGATATGTGATTTACCTGGCAAAAGTATATTATTGACTGGGGCCCAAAACTTTTGTGGTGGATTATTGTGGTGTTTCTTTTGAATATTATGGTAGTAGTTAATTTTATGTAGTGTTACAAGTTTTTTAGCTTTGTTTCTGAGTTCTAAAAATGTTTGTCTTGTGGTTTGATTTTTGTTTATGTGAAATTGTTCCCAGGCCTTATATCATGCTTTTAGTAAGGATCTACATTCTTTGCTTAGCCATGGGGTAAAATTAGTTTTTACTCTATTATGTTACAAAAATAGTATGGAAGAAAATATCAATATTGAGATAAAAAAAATACTGGCCATGAGTCACAAAACATCCCCTAAGGCACGGAGGAAGTAATGCTACACTGTACCAGTTCACTAAGGCCAGTACTGCATAACATAAATTGAAAATGTTAGCATTTTGCCCTAGTTGCATAGCAGAAGGTTATGGTATATAACTTATTAATTCTAGACTATAAAAACAGCTGTTTGTGCAGTTACTTCTTATATTGCTGGGGTATATAGCGCATACAACCTGCATGAATATGTGGTATCGTAGAGATGCTCAGTCTGCACAACTACAAAGAGAATAAGGAGAATGCCAGCTGTCAAGCTACTCTGCCAGTGGCATGGCTGTCTACCACCATCTGTGCACTTCCCATCCAGGTGTCACACACCCCTAATATTAGGTCAAACACTGGTTAAACAATCCATGAGCCAGGCATGCCACTAGTATGCCACGTTTCATTGGTACCTAGTTGGCTCCTCTATACTCCACCTTGGTTAATCTGTAAAATTGATTGTATGAGGGTGGGGAGGTGCTGATGATGGTGCACACTGCAGAATCTGGAAGTACCTATCTTAGGCATTATATTAAAATATACCTTGGAATATATCAGAGACCACTTCTTTCAAGATAACAATCTATCGCATTTCTCTTTAGACCCATTCACATATTATTCAATGGCTTAATTCCAGCCAAGACTGATTTTATGAGAAACTAATATGCAAACTCATCTATGTAGCATAATTCTATTCAGTGTTTTTTTCCAGTATAGAAATGATATTAAACAAATCTCTTTGTGAACAAATGTCTGACAGGTATTTCTTTTCTTCCCAGAACACTCTGCAATATGTTCCTATTTTACATATTGAAGAAACAATAACCACATAAATTCTTGTAAGACCACTTTACTATATTCTTCTAGAACAAATTCATAAATTTTGTAACTAAACATCCTGATATATTATGACACTTTGTGAATGTTACATTTGAAATACTATTTGCCAGTAGAAAGCATTTCTCATGTAATACCTCAAATTACACACTGCAAAATCTTCAAAATTTTTCCATCCCGTTACATGTAATATTTAAGCATAGATACTCGCATTGGCATATGCTTTGATAAATCATGTCATCTACACAGTAAAATGCAATTAACATAGTAAAACAAGTGGGTTTTTTTTCATGGTGGGGGAGTCTCTCTGCATTCACATGGAGGAGAAATTGTCTTTTGGGCCACTAACTTGATATAATTTATTTGTTACTCACACCCACCTTACTTTATTTTTCAGACTGTGAAGTTACTCTGTCTTAGAGAAAGAGCATAGACTACACAAGTAATAAAATACTGACATGATCTTTCTCTTGAGCTGATGCAACTATGGAAAAGACTAACACACAACTGCAAGGAAATTAAATTTCAGTAAGGAAATGCACACTCAAGATGGAGGAGAACCCTTCTGTTTGCGTGATATTAATGGTTGCTCCTTTTTATCAGGTCTGTAAAAATATGCATATTAACCAAAAGAGCAAGTAGCCAATCAGTTTGTTTACCTGGTTAAAAAAATACATTCTGTTTGTTGAGGCAGAATAATGGTCCCTATATTTTATACTGGGCTGATATTTCTGTTTTGAGACTGTAAAACTGTTTAAGGATATTATACTATAGTAATATCTTGTGGATCAGGATTATATCTGACTTCTGTTTTATGGTTACGGCTTTACTGAAATAACTTTGGGGGCAAGATTTTTATAGAGATAGTAATGTTTTTCTTAGCTATTTTCTATAAGAATTTCTGATGATCCTTAATAATGGCTATTCTCTGTATAGATAAACACCTACACACACACACACACACACACACACACACACACACACACACACACACACACACACACACACACACACACATATATTTGATACACTCACCCATAAACTGTTTTACATTGTCATATTATCATGGTTTAAAAATATATCATGTCTATGTTCATAGGTATTTATTACACATACAGTCCAGGAGACCACTGAGGAGCCTAGACCATTTTCCAAATTTCTCAAGAGCATTCCGTGTCAGATTATGTGACTTGATCAGAGCTGCATTACAGAAAGATCTAGGCTGAGGGAATCAACTCTGTACTACAGAAAACAGTTAATTGCCTTAATTCATTGTGTAAAACCCAGAGTAACAGTTTCAACATGTATACATTTTAAGACTATGGTTATTTATTATTTGCATCCATAGATCTAAGATGATAAAAAGATATTTCAATATGAAACAGCTATATGTAATGCAATTCATTAGTTGAAAATTATATGTAATCTTTTCAATCATTGATTTAGGTATTGGCCATTTTTTAATTGTAGAAAATAAGATTTTTTAATAGCATCAAATCCAATTTATGTACATGCATAACAGTGCATTGACAAACCCAATTAGCTCCTCAGCAAATTATTTCACATCTTGAGCCAGACAGGCCAATGTTCAATTTTATGATTTTTGTGGGGTGGACTTTATTGATTCTTGCATAACTAATGAGGCTGAATTGAGAGCCCTTCTGAATGAATTTATTAGACAGTTCCTGAAATTTCCATACACTAATTACTAATGAGTGAAAAATAATTTTAAGATATTTTCCCTAGAATTTAATAGATATAATGGAAAACTGATTTGTACTAATTACATTTTCTTTTAATTTTGCTATACATTTACTTAAACAAATTATTGGACTGTTTTGTGGCCATTTGAGTAAGTACTGGTCTGAAAAATATTGACCTTTTTAACAACTGTAATTGAACAAATAATTTGAGGAAAATGTGATAACATTTAGACTGAGGGATAGTAATGCATACTTTAGTATTAAATATGCAACATTTTATGCTTTCTGAGAAACTATTGCAATTATACATAGATTCATAGCTATTCCAAGGCCACTTAGTCTTATAACCATACATGGCTTGCCAGTGCCCTCCTTCAGGCTACACCTCCTTCCTCCAGCTTGGCCATACCATCAATCCTAGAGTATATTTATAGATACCCATCCAATTAACTTGGTTTATGCTTAAAGAAAGATAATGAGTGGCACTACTTACCATGCAGGGGTGTTTATTTCAGTGATTTAGGAGGTGCTGGGTTATAAACCTGTCCCTCCACCATGTTTTATTTATCTGTTGGTGAATATCTAGGTTCCTGGTTCTAGTATTTGTGGAGATATTGGACTTGCAGAGAAACACGATGTCCAGGAAACTGCATCTCTGATGGAGATGTAAGTGAGATAGAGATCTCCCCTCAAGGGTATATAAGACACTGAATAAAGGGACAGAGCTTCCACCATCTCTTTGCATCTCAAGGACTTTCGGCCTATGGTCTTTTTGGTTTAGATCCTTTGTGGTCTTTCTAATTGTATATTATATTTAGTGGCATTGTACTTGATAACTGGCCTAATCAATGTAGAGTACAAGGGAGTGATTACTTCTTTAGATTTCACTAATATTCCTTTGTCAAATATCTGGAATAAATAAAATAATTTACTCACAATTGTTGTCAAATGATGGTCCTTGCTAAATTTTCATTTTGAAGTGGTGTGTTGGCACATACTGTATGATAAGGGGAGGAGTTGACTACCAAAAAGCTATGATACTATGCTTTTTAGCATTTTATTTGAGCCCATTTTAGTTCACCAAGAGTCTACCCAGGAGACTTTATTCTGGAGGGTTTGGATGTCATATGGTGACAACCCCCGGGCCTATGGCTAATCATTGAATGGACTAACCAGCAAATGGCACATCACTGAAATCTAATTGTCAAACATCCATCCATCGAATGAACACTTCATCAAACCTGTGAGACTGGAAAAGTCACTAGATGGCCAACACTTCCCCGTGTCACAAACGGCAGTATTTCAAAAACATCCATGTGGGGGACTTCACCCCCTACACCACCAATGTGGGGGACTTTGCCCTCACGCTCCCCCTAACTGTATATACCAACTCTGTGATCATACTACAGTGGGGAAAAGTGAGACTGGGAAGTGTTGGTCAACTAGTTACTTTTCCCATCACACAGGTTTGATGAAGTGCTCATTCGATGGATGGACATTTGAAGATTAGATTTCGATGATGTGCTATTTGATGGTTAGTCTGTTCAATGACTAACCATAGAACCACCAACCTCTATTTTGCAGTCATCCATATAACACATATCTTAGTAATATGACCTTGTATGTATTTTAGGACTACACACACACACACACACACACACACACACACATATATATATATATATATATATATATATATATATATATATATATATATATATCAACTGCATACATAAACATGTAATAAAAATAAAAAATCGTATTAATATAAAATAACCATATCTAATGCCATTCTTTTGTTGACAATTATCAGTAATCTATTCTATCACTGATTTAGGTGTTGACCAGGTTTTAAGGATAGAAGAGAGGCAAACAACAGTGCCCAGCAGGGTAGGAATTACAGGATTTTTGGCCAGATGCTGCAGTTTTCATTTACTGAGATGTTTAGTGAGTCACTCTGGCAGTTGGCCCAGTGAGTTAAGACTGGCAGTTGGCACTGACGATTCAGGCTGGGGGCTATATTTCCTGTGATACAGGGTTTGATCCCCTCATACCTCATTTACCTACTGTGTAACCTTGAGCAATTCAGTTGACAAGGCAGTGCTTAAGGGCAACTGCGAATTTGGGCTACACTTCTCAATGGTCCCCTGGACTGTAAGCCTAGTAATTAACTGTGAACCTGTATTTGCATGCCTTTTTTATACATTAATCTGCCTAATACTAGTGGTGTGATTAACAAAACCAGATCCCTACTGGCCATCAGCTTTGTGACTGAGGTAATTTATTTATGTATGGGCAGTGGAACAGACCCAAGGAGTGTTGTCTCTCTGCCCATTGTATTTCAGACCTGAGTCATGATTGTAAAGGGTATCTGTACCAGTTCACTAACACAATTAACAAAAAAAATGAATAAAATAAAATACCCCTCATCTCTTTCCACTCTTTATGTGGAAGCATTTGATAATCTATATTGTGACTGTAGGACCATTCCATATGATAAGCATAATTTCTGTTTTGTCTTGCTGTTTGAAAAAAAATTAAAATGCATGTATGTGATCCTACTAAAGCAGGTATCTATCTGTAATAGCCGTGGTATGGATTTAGTAGTTGATCTGTATCATCAGCCGATTGAAGTGGACGGTAACTATAGCTTTCTTTCTGCATTAACTCTACTTGGTTAAAAACATTGCGGTTAGATTTTACTGTCAACTTCAGAGACTGTGCAATTAATACCAACCACAAAGCAAACATAGCACATCGTACTACTGCATGCCCATGCCATTAAGTGAGAATCATGAAAGGAAATGCCCCTTGGCTGTCAAGATGAGAGAACTGTCCAGTTCATCAACAGCATGGTGCTCTTGTAGGTCAACAGAGCCCAATACTTAACCATGTTATGGAAGAACATAGCATAAGTTCAATATAACATGTTTTACTTGGCTATGCACCCGTGTAGATTAAAATATATGCTGTGGAAATACTCTTCTACAAAAATAAGAGCCTTACCCAGGTAAGAGAGATATGAGGTTGGTATTGGAATAGTGCATGTGGGGTATCAGAAAAGCAGGAAGGAATGAACCAGGCATAGGAGAGCAAACATTTTAAACCATAAAAATAATGGTACCTCATAGGTACACATCACAAGTGTAAATGTTAAGGAATACATTATTTAGCATTTCCTGTCAGGTGGCTCGTTGTTTGTCTACACAGATATAGTGTTGAAACACTCTTCATAATATGAAAAAAAATACTTTTGCCTAAGGAAACTGATAAATTGGAGCTGTTATAAGAAAATAAGTAGCTGAGTACTTAGATTTGCTCACTTGATAACAACATGAAACCTTAGTTACAGTGATACTGTTTTATATTATCTTAGTTAGTGACAAAGACCTAAGATTAGATATAATCTTCAGTTGTCCTAATGTCCTAAGATAATCCAAGGCATTTTTTTCCAGCTGTCACATAATTTTTGAGGCATGTCACACATTTAAACTCTCAGAAACTATGGGTGTTATTATAATAAGGCAGTTAATAAACTGTCCTCACATGTTTCATATCATTGAGTAAAAAGGTGGATGCAGCTGCCTAAAATTCCAACTCTTTAGAAGCAAGTAAGAAAATATATCCAAAAAGACGTAGTCGGACTAACACGAAGAAAACAAAAAATAGTTTATTAGAAAAAGACAACCAGATGAGCGCTTTCACGTACTCCCCTGGTACGCTTCATCAGATCTACATTAATTAGAGCAACTACTTGCATTTAAATAGTATAATGCAATTACATTTCATCAATCAATTAATTAATCAATTATATTAAAAATAAATCTAAAAGCTAAAAAACGAAAACGAAAAACGAAAATAACAAGTATAGTAGTCAATTTGTATATCAAGACATCAATGAAATCAGAATATCTAATAAAAACTTTTTGTAAAGCACTAATAAAAAGTATGTATGTATACAATGAATATGTGACATTATGTTAGCAAATCAACTATATATAACTCAATATAAAATTGGGAGATTCAGATAGCTAACATAAACTATATCAGATGTTAAAGTATCACATAAAATAACATGAAATAAGATAAAATATATCTAAATATTATATTATAAATATTAAATTTAAAATTACATCATGTATTTATATCAACTTGCATTGTTCTTTAATGTATAAACATTGTAAAAATGCACTGGATTCTATTGTGTATTAAATTTTCAGTTTCAGTTGATCATTAATCACATTTTTGACCACTTGTTACATACACTTTCACAATTTTTGGTGAAGAACAATTGATAGTAGGTCCAGAATTAGTCATTAAGACAGACAGTACTAATCACCTGATGGTGTTAATCCTGCTTCTAACACCCATTCAAGCTGATAGTGTTTGAAAGGTAGACAATACACAATGGTTTTGTTTCAGTGTAACTTAATCATGGTACTAAACATGCAATATTCAGTGTCACAATTGTGAGAAAACTACTTCAGGTTGCATAAGTAATGCAAAAAGCTACTTTCCTTTTTCAGCTGAAAAGATTTTCTCACATATAATTTTCCTTTTGAGTTTATAAACTATATACAGCTGGATCAAGCACTAGGCAACCTAGGCAGCTTCTTAGGGCCCAGTGCTGACTGTGAGTCTTGCCTCCTGGCCGCAACATTAATTTAGAAAAAAGAAAAAAATATGGCTACATCTTATTCAAAACTCCCTGCTAAGCATAATTCCATTTTTCCATCCATATTTTGACTTTGTAAACTGCTTCTTGAACTAAATGTTGTAGTAAATTCTTAAATCTGTAAATAAGTATATGTTTTATAGTGTATCATTGTATCTGTAAACATGTATTGTTAATTTCTTATATGATCCTATTCATCCAGGGTGTGCCCGCAAATGGTCCAATGAGATCATGCAATACCCCAGCAAACAAATACAAACAAATACAAAGTTTTCCATTTTCCATTTTTTGCTCAACATCCACATACTGCTAGCTAGTAAGATAGGAGCAAACATGCATGTAGAGCAAAGCAAACAGGCGCAAGATTTAATTTTGCAGCAGAACAGGCAAACAGGCATTAAGAATGCCCAGGTATGAGTTACAGGAGAGGCATTTTTTAATTTATTCTTCAAGGGAAGTGGGCATTGCATTTGTAGGTAAAGCACTAAAATGCAAAGTTGTTTTCCAGCAGCAGCTTCTGCATTAGAAACAGTCTCTTTAATGTAGAATTATTCAGATGGTTTTACTTCTGCAGAGATTGTGCATATTGACTTAGCACATATTATCAGGTGGTTAATATTTCTTATACTCTCATAAATATTCTTCTGTTTTAACTGTGCTACTTCTGGCTGGATCTTATGGTGTAATGAAGCTAGGGATCTTTAAACAGTGTAATGTAGTTCATCCAAAGCCACCAATAAAATACTTGTAATTTATTTGTAACTGTAAAGGGTGTATACCATCAAAAACATGTCTGTTACTGCTGGCGGGGTTTGAGAACTCTGTGAATGAAAGTACCGTATGGCTCTTATTTGGTCATTTTTAAACCATTTAGTATGGCTTTGCAGGACTAATATGCATGTATGCATGTGTGTCTATGTGAGTTAAGTAGGATCACTTTTTCTACTATGCATTTGTATGAAACAAAATTGAAATATGTGACTTTTGTGATTATTATTATTAATTTTTGACCCAGACAGTTGAGAATGATGCACTCAATGCAGCTATAATTGCTGGATTTGGGGAATGTGTGTAAATAAAAGTGATAGATCCTTCTGAGCTTATAAAGCTAAAAAGTCATTATTCTGTATTTGCAGGACTAGTGACCATTTATGTGAAGCAAATTGGAATACTTTACTGTGGCCAATTTTATCACAATCAAACATAATGTGTACTCAGTCAATTTAGTGGCCATAATTGCTGAGTATAGATGTTGGTAGACTATAATGCCAGCAGTTTGAGTGGCCTTTTATGGTTGAAATGTTCTGAAATGGGTACTTATGTCATTCCTGATTGATACATTTTTTCACTGCATTCTGGAAAAAATGTTAAAAACTGCAAACTTGAAATGTACTTTAACAAATGTTACTGCAAAAACAAGAAATATAATGTAAAACAATGATTAAGGTGACACAAAAAGCACATGCAAGTATGCCTGGTCTTAAAAAATATATGCAGGGGGGGGGGCATGGTTTGAAAACAGCCTGATGACCAGGGTACACTTAACCCACCACTAGCCAGATGCCTTTTCAATGAATGTGAGCTTCAAGGGAAGGGAAGTTTATTGTTGCTCATGCCAAGTCTGTTTTCTATGTGCAACTGTTTTGTTTAGCAAATGGCCATTAGTTAATGGCCATTAGTGCTTATGGTATAAAATCTGAAATAAAAGTTTTAAATTAAATCCAAATCTCTGTAATAATTGCAAAATTAAAGAAGAAAATAGTATGCACACTGACAGATTTCAACAGTATTGAGGTAGGGGAAGCCAAGAAATGTAACACATGAATGGCCGCTAGGGAGGGGGCCCTGGTCCATTACACTGCCTAGGGCCCCATTTGATAGTAATCCATCTCAGGAGCTAGGCAATTCTGATTCATCCTGTCAACAGTTAGGAATGTAACAATTAAGTGACTATTGCTAGTTATTAATGAGTTTAGCCTTGAGGGAGTCAGGGTACCAAAATCATGTGAGTACTAGATTGTTCACTTAAGTCATGTGAGCACTAACCTTGTGACCACTGGGAACTCATATATTGTGAGCTTGTAAAAAATCCACAATTTGGTGAGTATAATTAATATATCACTCCAGATCAAATTTATCATTTAACCAACATACTTCACTTATAGGTGCTTGTAGCAGAACTAGTAGTATTGTGGCTGAAATGAGTCATCTGTGATCAGTCTGCTACACAGTAAAACAAACAATTAATAATAAATGCTACTGAATAAGGTTCCATTTGCTCCAATGAAAAAAAAACTTTTCTTCTTATTGTTCTGTGCAACTACACAATGAGTGTGTACCTAGTAAATCTCTTTCCAATCATTATTTGGTTTCCTATCAGACTCCATGATATGGAAAGACTGTTGTTAATGACACCAATATGGGATCAAGCAACTATGTGTAATGAAATGACACAAGCAGCATTTCCTGACAAATTTGAATCAAATGTTTGTACTAAGATGACTTTTATATTTTTTAATCAATTGAATGCAAGACTACTGTGTGAATGACAGCCTTTCAATGTATGGACTTAATTCTGTCGTATCAGAAAAAAAAACTTTATGTGTAGTCCATTGAAATGACCGCTATTTCCACAGATATAAGAAATAAAATGTACTAATCTACAATTTTATACAGGACTTGTAGAGACAAAGTACAGTTGTGTGCACTTACCATAAATGTAGATGTTCGAGTGTATTCACTGTTGCAGTCATTACATTTGGGTAATTTGCTGGCAGGTTGCCCTCTGTCAGCCTGATTAACAAAGACGTGGGTCCTGCGTCAGTTGCTGTCCCTTCTACCATGATGTCAGGTCGTCAAGGGTATAAAACATGCAGCCGATGCCATTACATCAGTTTTTATTGCCCCAGATGTCAGGTGCCCCCCAAATGGAGAGCAAAAAAAAAATATATATATGTATATATATATATATATATATATATATATATATATATATATATATATATATAATTAAATACACAAAAAATATACCTCCAAGCAAAAGCAAATACACCAAAAAGGCTTTCAAGCATAGTAAAAGAAAGTAGAGGTATAGTAAGAGAAAAACAGGGGGCTGGAGGGAGGGTAACCAGGACTGCAACAGTGAATACACTCAAACATCTACATTTATGGTAAGTGTACATGACTGTACTATGTTTTTCGTGTTTCACTGTTGCAGTCATTACATTTTGGTAGATTCCCAAAGCTATGGTTGGGAGGATGGATTTATACAGCATTAGGACCAGCTGTAAGGCCCTGAAGGGTAGCAGTGGCAAAGCCAGCTCTGTATTTAGAGAAGAAAGGTAAATGGTAATGTTTGGTGAATGTATGAAGTGAACTCCAGGTAGCAGCTTCTAGAATGTCTGTGGTAGGAACACAGCTGAGAAAGGCTGTAGAAGTAGATGCAGCCCTGGTGGAATGAGATCTGATCCCCTGGGGGATAGTTTTACCATGGTGCATATAGCAGAAACAAATAAAATGGCTTATCCATTTGGAAAGAGTCTGCTTTGAAATAGCCTTTCCCTCTGCCCCTGCAGCAAATGCCACCAGTAGTTGTTCAGATTTTCTTAGAGATTTTGTCCTGTTTACATAAAATTTAAGTTGTTTGTATACATCCAATGAATGCAGAATCCGCTCCTCCTTGTTCTGTGGATTGGGAAAGAAAGTTGGCAAATGAATGGTCTGATTAAGAGCCACACTGGATACCACCTTGGGCATGGAGGATGGATTGGTCCTGAGAGACACCCTGTCAGCATGAAAAATAATGAAAGGCTCCACTGCCATAAGAGCCTGTAATTCAGAAATCCTTCTAGCTGAAGTGACTGCTAAAGGGAAAGCTGTTTTCCAGGAGCAACATTTTAAGTCTGCAGTAGCAGCTGGCTCGAAAGGAGGGAGAGTGAGTTTTTCCAATACAAAATTGAGGTCCCAGGCAGGGGTTGGAGCTCTCCTGGGTGGTCTTACATTTTTGGCCCCTCTGAGATGCTGCTTTAGTAGAGGATGAGAGAAAAGGGGAGGTTCTGTGTTGTAATGAGCTGAAATGGCTGAGGCATGGATTTTTATGGAAGAAAAGGACAGGCCCTTCTGAAGCATCTCAGTTAAGTATTGTAAAATCTGAAGAATATTGGGCACTACTGTGCTTATTCCTTATGATTGGTTCTGGCACAGAATATTTTCCATTTGTCAGCATAAGATTTTCTAGTACTAGGCCTTCTCGCCTCCAAAATTACATCCATCACAGATTTGCTGAGGGATGCTAAGGGTGAATTTAGGTGATTAGCTATGCTTCAAGATTCAAAGTTTGGAGCTGAGTGTGCAGAATTTGGTTGTTCTGCTGAGACAGTAAATAAGGTGTCTGAGGCAGGTGCCACGGTGGAAGGTGTGACACATTGTGCAGGAGTGGGAACCAGTGTTGGTGAGGCCAGTCTGGAGCAATCAGAATCATTTTTGGTTTGTCCTGTTTGACATTTAGTAGAACTTTGGAGATCAGAGGCAGAGGGGGAAAAGCATAGACTGATAGGTTTTTCCAGCTGAATGATAGAACATCTACTTTCCAGGCTTTTTTGTGATGAGGTCTTGTGCAGAATTTGTCCAACTGATAGTTCTGGGGTGAGGCAAAGAAATCTATGTCTGGACTCCCCCATTTGCATGTCAACATGTTGAAAATCCATGGTTCCAGTTTCCAATCATGTGGGTCCATGGGATTTCTGCTTAGTTCGTCTGCCAGAGTATTCAGCTTTCCTGGCAGGAATTGAGCTTGTAGTTGTATTTGGTAGGTCAAGGCCATGTTCCACAATGCCATGGCTAGTCTGCAAAGGGGGTAGGAGTGTGTACCCCCACTTGTTTATGTACCACATAACTGTGGTGTTGTCTGTCTTTATCATTAATTGTCTTGGATGAAGGTAGTCCTTGAAGGCTGTCAGTGCATTCTGTACAGCTAGCATCTCTTTCTGATTGATATGAAGGTGCATTTGATTTGGGCTCCATTTGCCCTGAATGCACTTCCCTGCCAGATGAGCCCCCCCAAGTATAGTCTGTTGCATCTGTAGTTAGGGTTTGGGTGGCAGGGGGTGGAATGAATGGCAGTCCCTTGTTTTGGTGGCAGGCCTCTGCCCACCATAGGAACTCTAGTTGCAGGCAAGGTATAATATGAATCATTGTTTTCAGACTGTGACAGTGTTAACTCCTTAAACTTTTTAAGTACCACTGAAGTTTCCTCATATGCAGTTTTGCACATGGAATTAGAAGAATGCAGGAGACCATGAACCCCAAAGCTTGCAGAATTTGTCTTGCAGATAGCAGGGTTTTTGTGGCCACCTGTTTGAAGTAAGTTACCAAATGAATTTGCTTTTCTGGTGTAAGATAAGCCATCTGGGCAGTTGCATTCAAGCTTGCACCCAGGAATTTAATTTTTTGAGAGGGTACCAGTTGTGATTTATTTTCGTTTATGGTGTACCCTAGACAAGTTAGAACCCTTTTTACAAATGCCAGATACTTTAGAAGAATGTCCTTGTTTTCTGCCTGAATTAGACAATCGTCCAGGTATGGATATATTTGAATATTTCTTTGCCTGCAAAATATGATTACTGGAGCCAGGCACTTTGTGAAGACCCTGGGCACAGTAGATAAGCCAAAGGGCAGTGCAGAGAACTGGTAATGCAAGTAGTCTGCTTTGAAGCGTAGGTATCTTCTGCAAGATACCCTGATTGGGATATACAGGTAAGCCTCTTTTAAGTCTAGAGTTACCAACCAGGCATCTTTGTCTAGCATGGGAAGGTAACTGTTGAAGAGTTAGCATCTTGAATTTTGGAATGTCCAGAAATGTGTTTAGAGTAGATAAGTCCAGAATTGGACGCCATGATTTGTCTTTTCTGAGTACCAGGAAAAGTCTTGAATAGAAACCTTGTCCCGTTTCCTCTTCTGGTACTGGATGAATAGCCCCTATGTTCATGAGGGACAGTACTTGTTTCTGGGCCTCTGCCCACTGATTTGGGGGCCGATCTGGCCATCTGTTTGGGGTTGGCAATGTGGGGAAATGAAATCTATCCCTGGGATGCTATATTTAAAACCCATTTGTCCCGGGTTATAAGTTGCCAATTTCTTGCATGAAGTGCCAGTTTTCCCCCCCAAAGGGGCGGCTAAAAGGTAAGTGCTTGGTGAGTGTAGAGGGAAGTCATTGAGACTGTTTACCATAGGGAGGTGGCTTGTGGTTCCCAGATTTGGAGGTGGAGGCACACCATTGTTTTGTTCTGAAAGTCCCCTGTGACTGAAACCTGGAGCCTTTGGAATGTCTGGGTTTGACTTGAGTGGCTCTCGAAAGAACTGGAAAGGTCCAGTTCTTAGTAGGCCAGTGCCTACTAAATTTTGGAGGTTGCACTTGTACGAAATCTTTCACAGTTTGCATAGATTTAGCTTTATCTTCCATCTTTTTAAAACTTCTTCAGCCTTATTACCAAAGAGACAGTCCTGTTGTAAAGGAGCATCCAACAATTTTGCTTTAACATGATCAGGCAGAGTTTGCTCTTTGAGCCAAGCATGCCTTCTTAGCACAGACCCAGTTACAGCAGCCCTGCAAGAGGCCTCCAAAGAATCAAAACCACATTGCAAAGTATGTTTTCCAACTTGTTCAGCTGAATGCAATAAATCCTGTAAATCTTTATTTTCCACACAGTCAGAAATTAAAATAATTTTCTGTTTAAGCAATCCCATGATATGCTGTTGATATTTAAGCATATGAAATTGACAGTTTAAAGCCCTGATTGCCAAGGTTGCAGAAGTGTAAACCTTCTTACCCCATCTATCCAGCACCCTGGAATCTCTATCAGAAGGGGTAGGATTTTTAGCAGTAGAGGCCTTAATGCCCTAGCGACCCTGAGAAATAGTTTCAGGATCTGCAATAGGATTTTTGAAAAGGAATTTGTGGGAGTCAGGAACCCTGTAGTATCTGCTGGCTTACAAGGAGCAGGAGGCAGAGAATCAGGAGTCATACTAGATTCTGAAAAAACATCATCAACAATGTCTAGAATAGGAGGTATAGCCAAAGGCCTATGCTGAGGAAGAAGAAGAACATCCCTAAGTCTCTTTTTAGATTCAGAGAAATCCTGACTTTCCCAATGGAAATGTTCCTTAAGGTATGTAAAGTTTCCCCAAAAGAAAAATCCTCAGGGGGAGAAGCAGAAGGAATGGAATCTTCTGCATCAGAGTCCTCGTAAGTAGGTATAGACAAGTCCTATTCATTAGAAGAGTCAGAAGAAATAGAATCCTGTTCAGAAGATTCATAATCAATGTCTTGCCTATGGCCTCTTAGAAGGAGGGGGTTGGCTAGCCCTGATCAGAGTAATTAAATCTTCAGCCATTTTGATAATTTGTTTTTTAGGCATAGGGGCCTGCATGTGTGGCCCAGGCATCATTTTTTTAGACATAGATTTAGATTTTGGCCTTAGGTTTGTAGATGGTGTCGGTCTAATATACAAATCTGTAGGCCTTAAAACACCCTCAGAAGCTGGTGCCTGCACAGCGGCTCCGGACCCATCTAAGGTAGAGACATCTACGGGTTCCATAATTGAAGCATCTTGCGGCATACCGGACTCTGAATGGGTCTCAGTAGAGGCCTGCGAATCAGAAGTAGTAGGTATCAGGGGCTGCAAAAGTGCCTCACTGAGTGAACTGGCGACTGGCTTAGGAGAAGCGTCGTCATCAATTTTGGACCTCGATGGCCTGTCTCTTTCTTTTTCTTTGCATTTTTTAGGTATTCTGGTAGTCGGATTGCTAACTGACGACATTTCTGGATAATTAGATCTTGAGCCAAAATATTTAGAAGCAAAAATATACCAATGTTTAATAGTGCGCTGATTAAATTTAGCACAAAACCGACAGCAAGGTATGTTGTGGTCAGGGCCTAGGCAAGGAATACAGTACAAATGAAAATCCTTATGAGGTATTTGCTTCCCACAAGTAATGCAATTATTAACTTTTACTGACATCGATAAGGAGCAAGAAAAAGTTTCCTCAACGGGGTACTTAGCTTTTAGTTGAAGACTTCGGTTCTGAAACTCGAAAACGAAAATTTCAAGAGTCGGCCAACCGGCACTTGCGAACTGCTTCTGCTTCGGGCACTGCGCGGCAAGAAAGACTGATGTAATGGCATCAGCTGCATGCTTTATACCGCTGACGACCTGATGTCATGGGAGAAGGGACAGCAACCGACACAGGACCCAAGTCTTTGTTAATCAGGCCGACTGAGGGCAACCTGCCAGCAGATTACCCAAATGTAATGACTGCAACAGTGAAACACAAAGAACATCACTAGTGTGTAGACAGTCACTGAATAATGAACTGTCATATTTAATAAGACACATTTATTGCTTGAATGCCAGGAAATGACAGCTGTGATGAAGAAAGCAGCCATGACTTTCAATACTCCTTCACTTCCTTTGTAAGTCAACTCTTTCTTTAGGGAGTTAAGTTTACATTTTCAAAAACATAGATTCCTTTGTAAATTACACACATACAAATACAGTATACTGATAGAACAAGATTTTAGGTAAGAACTATCTACTGTTCCCCAGCACTAGTACATGTATAAGTAGAATGCATGAGAGATAACACGGATGTTGCCATCTATCAGTCCCCAAAACTGCTTTATGTGTATGCAGATTATATGTGATCTCAGAAGTGATGCCATCCACTGTTTCCCAGCATTGCTACATGTGTAAGAAAACTGTATGTGCAATATCACTTGGCCATCTACTGTTCCATGGCAACTATTGCATGTATAAGTAAACTCCATGTGTGATGTCTTGGGTGGCCCCATTTATTGAACCCAAGTGCCACCACATGTGTAAGTAAACTATATGCGTGATGTCACAAGTGACACCATTTACTACTTCCTTGCATCACTGGATATACAAGTAAGCTGTCTGTGCAGTGTTACAGCTAGTACCACATACTGTTCCCCAGCACTAGTTTATGTGTAAGCAAACTTTATGTATGATGTCACAGGCAGTACCATCTATTGTTCCCAAGCAACAGTACATTTGCAAGCAAGCTGATACTATTTACTACTCTCTAGCTCTAGTACACATAAGTATATGTAAGTAAGCTGTATGTGTGATGTCACAGATGGTACTTGCTGTTCCCCATCACTAGTACATGTGTAAGTAAACTGTATAAGTGATGTCAGAGGTGGTGCCATCGATTGCTCCCCAGCACTAGTACATTTTCAAGTAAGCTGGTACTATCTACTACTTCTTAGCTCTAGTACTTGTAAGTAAATTGTATGTGTGACGTCTCAGGTGGTGCTATCTACTGTTACCCACTCTAGTATATGTATAAGCAAACTGTATGCATGATGCCCTTTCTACTGGTTGATGAACTACAGAACATTCACTTTCTACTGTAGTAGAACACATGTGCTTATATTCCAAACTAAAATCTAACCTTGTCAAAGTTTGTGAAATTTGTAATCAAATGATAAAGCTAATTTTACTATCTAATAACCAGCTTAATCCAGTTCATAGTTGTACATTATCTGTAGCCTGTTTTTGGCACACAATGAGCACAAGACAGTGAAAGTAATTCTAAATAGGCATGCATGCATGGACCAGCCCATCACTAGACACACACACAACTATGCAAGCACACACGCACTCTTGCATACAAACAAACACACACACACACACACACACACACACACACACACACACACACACACACACACACTTACACACCTAGGAGTAATCTGGGATGTGGGTGGAAACTGAAGCACGTGGCAAAAAGCCACATGGGTCCAGGGATAATGTACAGGATGCAAACACTGCACAGAAACTACATCCACCCAAAAGTAGAACTGGAGAACCAAATGCAAGAGGCAGTAACACCAACCACTGTAACGCTGTATTGGTTTACTAGGAAAAGGTTTTATCTTCTTTAACAACATGTACACTCAGTAGCAATCCAAAGAAATTCCGACATAATATCAAATATCTACTTAATCTTACACAAAGCTTCATTCCTTTACAATGCACAAAACTCCATTATTTTACATACTTAAATTATGCTAAGATTGTTACCCAGTTTGTAGAATGTTTTGTGATATACTATAGAAGGCCCTGGTTATTATCAGAAGACTGATTGTTAAACTTCAACACATCACAGTCTTGACTTTGTCCAGCAAACAACTTAATTAAGTTGTAGCTATAAATTCCTTTGTAAGGTAAAACCTTGGCCTGCTTCAGTTAACAATCTACCTCTGAATTTTTTAATGGATAAGCAAGAACTATTGCTAGCCCATTTTCATTGTTAATTAACTGATCTAACAAAGAGGGATTAGTTTTTATTTTCTAGAAAAAAGGCAAGTAACTTGCTCATGCATAAAGGACGAACACCTGATGCATTAAATAAGTAATTTCCTATAACTTCTTTGCTGCTTTTATAAAAAAAAATATAGAAAAATATATTCATTAACAATTATTTCATCATCTAATCAAGTACATCCTTATCAAAAGTTCACAGTTTGATTTCAGGCTTAATCACTGCACCAGTACTGTCATTCTAGAAGTTAGAGTACATGCATGACCTACTAAATCATGGCCAATTTGCTGATTCAGTCTTTTTAGGCTTTGCCAACGTGTTTGAAACTGTTAACCATGTGGTGTTTTTCTTTGGTCATGTCTTTAAATGCAACTAAATAGTTCAAAAGCTATCAATAAGAAGAAATGGCAAATGATCATGTGAAATGTTGCCATCTTACAACTGCTACCTGTTACTGTTAAGATTCCCCTTGGGATGGGTATCAGTGCCACTCATTTATTTATTATCTTTGAGAATAAGATGGTCTATAATTGTTCATAGGTTCATAGGTGTTTACTAGGCTAATGACCACAAGAGCCTTTTTAAGCCTAGTCATGCATCCCAAATCTCTGACAAGTTCTGATACCCTTGAAAAGTGTTAGCAGGGGCCTGGGAGACGAACCATATACAGGTTACCTGTGTCCATTAGAGACATAGGTGTCAAACCAGGGATAAATTTCCAGTTTCCCATCCAGTTGTTGAAGTTGCGCTTGAATTGGACCAGGGAGGAACTCTGTTTCACATGGATGGGGAGTCTGCTCCATAGACGGGATAGTCTCTGGGACACATACCTATCTCTCCAGCAGGTACTATTTATATCACAGGTGAGGTTTAAGTTTTTAGAATGGGTAACTCTGGTGCCATTTGTTTTGTGGATATGCAGGAGGTCCATAAGAGTGAGAGCTGACAAAAGTCTCTAGGAGACAGAATACAGGGATAGGGCCTTTAGGTGGTCTGCATAGGATATTTTGCTTATAGGTTCATAGGTTCAAATTATGCCCTGTGTTCTTTTAGTGAGGCACCTCTGTGGACATTCCATTTGTTAAATATGCCTTGTTAGCTACATACCAAAGGGGACATTGTACTCAGTTATAGGCCTGATGAATGCAGAATACAGTGAAACAATAACTTCCTTGGACCTAGATACCATACCTTTGTTTATAAGTTGCGCAACATAGAATGATTTCCTTACCACTGTAGACACATGATGGTCAAAGGCATGATTACTATCTAAAAAGACAGAGTCCGTGGATAGTCAGAGCAGGACATGTTCTATATTTTAAAAGTAGATCTGATGAAGTCTCTACCAATGTAAGATGAGACAAAAGCGCTTATCTACTTTTAAAATAAAGAACAATCTACTTTTAAAATATAGAACATGTCCTGCTCTTCTGCTTTGTTGCCTTGCTTTTGGAATGATTACTATGTATGCGTGTCCCTAAGTCCCTGTCTACTGGGTCAACTTTAAGTGGGTGTGTTGTCAATATGATAGTTACCAGGGATGGATGACTTCCCAAAGGATATTGTTATGCATTACTTGGCATTTAGTTTTGGTTCATGGCTCTGACACCAGTTGTTTGTCTGAGTCAGCCCCTCCTGGAGAACATTTGTGTCAGTGTGAGATTCAATGACAGCTCCCAATTTGCAATCATCTGCAAATTTAGTCAGCCAGAGTCCACTGACATTGGCCCTGACTTCTGATAAGTAAATGCCAAAAAGGAGTGGTCCAAGGACTGATTCATGAGGGACTCCACTTGTGACTAGCCTCTTTGTAGAGATGGAGTCCCCAATTCTAACTTCCTGGGTCTTGTCTGTGAGCCATTTGGCTATCCACTGGGTGACATAGGGGTTTGTACCTAACCTCTTGAGTTTGTCAACAATGCCCAAGTGGGATATTGTCTTAAATGCCTTGGCCAGGTCAAGGTAGGCAGTGTGAACAATTTTGGCCTTATCTATTGTTTTGGTGACCTTCTTAAAGAAGTCTTCCGGGTTGATCTGCCCTTGACGAAACCAAACTGGGTTGGGTCCGGTGCCTGGAGGTTTATTAAATCTCTTTTTATTAATCTGCATGATAATTCTTTCCATGGCTTTACATATAAATCTAGTGAGACTTATGGGTCTATAATTTCCACGGTCTGTAGATGGCCCACCTTTGTGCAGAGGGATGACTGTTGCCTTTCTCCATTCATGAGGCATGAAGCCTATTTGGAGTTTCCAGTTAATTAGTAATTCCAGAGGCCCTGATAGGTCATGTTTCATGCTATTTAGAAGGCATCCTGGGATATTGTCTGGGCCCATTGGTTCAGTGTTCTTGGTCTCAGAGAGAGCATTAAGGACTTGTTCCCTAGTGATAGTAGGTGGTGTTATATTTGATGATATTTCCTGAGGGCGGGTTGTGGGGGAGAGAGGGGTAAAGTTGTTGCTGAATTTATCAGCCAGGAGGTTTGCTATAACGTCTGGCTCAGTAAAGGTGGCTCCATTTACAATGAGCTCTGTACACAATTGTGTATTGCCTTTGAGGTTGCAGGCATAATTAAAGAATGCTTTGTGGTTGTCAAAGTTACCTCAAATTTGGCTTTGGTGGACTTTATTTGTCCTTTTAGTTGTTTGTTTAGTTTGATGAGAGGTTTGTTTGTCATGAGAAAAAGTGATCCAGAATGCACCTTTTTGTACATAATACAATCAAAGCAGTCAGCGTATACCACTATGGATATTCTTCATATTATTTGCTATTATCACTTAACAATCGCTACTCAATGACTACTCCTAACCAAGCAATGGCTTATTGATGCACCCTAATGCAATATGCTTAGATTAATTTGAGTAAATATATAGTTACCTTTGCATTTATAGTCCTGTGTGTGTGTGTGTGTGTGTGTGTGTGTGTGTGTGTGTGTGTGTGTGTGTGTGTGTGTGTGTGTGTGTGTGTGTGTGTGTGTATATATATATATATATATATATATATATATATATATATATATATATATAGATAGATAGATATATGCTGTTTATCTTTGTCTTTCTCTGTAAGTGCTAGAACTTATTATACTTAAGTCTATGTTATGTTATGAATATTTTATATGAGCTTTTCTCCTTAGGCCTCTGCTGAAAACAGGTTATATGCCCAGTCAGACTTTACTGGTCATCAAGTGAAGTAAATAAAATAAATAAATAATCCAGGATTAATTTATTGAAATTAATGCTTTTTTGGGACTACATCTTAATATTACTATTACAAAAAACCTTAGTTATTCTCAAGAAAGGGCCAAAAGCAATGCCATACTATCATTACTGCTCTACCTGAGGGCAATTCTGGAATCTTCATCTCATTAATAGACTGTCATATCGTCAACTGTTTAGAAAAGTCACCACTGAGGAAATAATCTCAAGTGCTTGTTCTATTGATATTATGATTCTGCAAACATTTGCATACTGCTATGTTCAAAACCAACCATAAGCTACATAGGTTCATAGGTTCATAGGTGTGTGTACTAGGCTAATGGGCCTGGAGCCTTTAAAATCCTAGCCCATAGAAGTGCCTTGGCATTGTGCCACCTGATGTTAGTTCCCAGTGCCTCTATCAAGTAGAGCCACTGGAGCAATCCCCGGGGTGAACTTTCTATTTCCCATCCACTCATCAAGATTCCTCTTGAAGAGGGCAAGTGAGGAGGTGCTCTGCTTGACATGTATGGGAAGTCTATTGCAGAGCATGGGTAGTCTCTGAGTTATGAACCTGTCCCTACAGCTTGTTCTGTTGATTGTAGTAATAACGTTGAGTTCTCTGGAGCATGTGGTGCAGAAGGATTGGGATTTCTTTAGATGTAGCATTTCTAACACAGCTGGGTCAGACATGGCTTTGTAAGTCATGCAGAGATTGCTTCTTAGTAGATAATATGAGACAGAGAATAGCTGGAGTTTTTGCGTTTGTCCATGTAGGACATGTGTTTAAGGCCTAGGATCCTCTTTGTGAGGTACTTTTGTGGTCTTTCCTGCTGTTGCATGTGTCTAGTGAGGTACACACCAAATGGGGCAATATACTCGATGATTGGCCTAATGAGGGAAGAATAGAGAGGTGATGACCTCTTTCTTCCTGGATGCAAAACCCTTGGTAATGAGATGAACCACATCGAAGGACTTTCTGATCATAGTGGCAATGTGGTGGTTGAAGGAGAGGTTGCTGTCAACCTGTGTCCCTAGATCTGTTATAATGCCATCAGTGTTCAGTGGGCTTCCATTGATGTGGTAATTAGTGGGAACTGAGTTTTCCCAAAGGGGATAATGACACATTTTTTGGCATTAAGCTTAAGGCCATATATTCAACACCAGTCATTGGTCTCAGTGAGGCCATTCTGTAGGATGTCTACATCACTTGGGACGTTAATAATGGCTCCCAGCTTGCAGTTGTCTGTGAACTTGTTCAGCCAGAGTCCCTCTGTGTTGGCCTGGACTTCTGAGAAATAGATGCCAAACAGGAGAGGGCCCAGGACCGATCCCTGTAGGACTCCACTCGTGACTGGTCTGCAGTCTGACTTGGAGTCCACTACTTTCACACTGTGGGTTTATCTGTGAGCCAATAAGCTTAGCCACTTACCACATGTGATTATCAAACCCTGCACCTTGTATCTGTAAGGTAAACACCTTAACCATTACGCCAACCTCCCTTCTAAAACAGTCTTTCTCTTCCTCAGTGCTCATTTATTCATTCACCTCTATATTTTACACATTTTCCAGCCAACCTAGAATCTCCTTTAATACACAAGCTTTAGATGGCTTACATAGGGGTAGCTAGATTTGCTGCAGAACATCACTGAATAACATGCCCCTGCGTAACCATTCATAACTTTAGATGCTTGGAGTTAGCCATCAGTATTCCTTAATTCAGTTGATACATTCTCCCAAGTGTTCGGATCTCATTGATCCAAATCCTCCCAAACTAGGCATAATTATAGAGATTTTCACCAACAAGAAGATGCTGGAAAACTCTGGAACAAGCTATCTCATTCTTTAAGACACATCAATGAAAAGGCCTTTTAAAATATAGTCAAACACAACTTGTCACTGTGAACTGTATTGCAGCCATCATTATTATCTGTGTACCAGCTTATCTGCAATACCTTGGGTTTGGTGACATAAACTTAAGTTTTGGCTTTGATGTGTCAATAGTTTTTTGTTAGCCCATTGCAGCCATCTGAAGCTTACATGCTAGTTGCCTACCCATATTTATATATGTTATTCTGTCCAAAAAAAGTTATTGATACATTAATGTATATTTCTGCAGCATATGTATTAGATATCTAAGTCACATTTATAGTCATTAGCTTAATTTCCAACCAAAGTTAATGAAACTATAAATAAATAGGTTGCTAATGTTGCTTGTAAAGTACAGGTTGCAAATATCATACATAAAAAGGTGAGCCAAGTAAAGACATCAGCAGCACTTTTCTTCAGACAGCTGGATGTATAATAGTAGCAGTAGTAAAGGTACAAAAAATAAAAAGGAAATGAAATAAATATTTAGTATTAATAAAGAACCATACTTAAATAGAAGTCCTGTATCACTCTAAGCATGAGTTTCTTTGTAAACATATTCCGTCCTTACGGTCCTTCAACTTCACGGGTAATAGTCATTGAAGAAGGGACCAGAAAATGCATCATTCTGAAACACTAGAGACTGAAGTCAAGTAATATAACTATGAACGTACTTATTTTACTTCACTAAAAGAATCCAGAAGACCAGTCCACCAGCTGGAAACCTTTGCTCTTTCAATAACCAATCCGCCAGTTCGTAAATGAATAAAAGAATCCAAATCCAAGGAGACCAATACTAAAAGATAACAATTTATTTTAAGCACAAACCAAGTCCTGCTTTTCGTCAGCGACTCCTCACCAACTTCATCTGAAATTAAAATTTAAAAATGCCGTGCTATTGATGTGGCCAGGTTAAAAACCCTCCAGCAAGTGAATCTTGACAAAGCATCACAATAAACAAATTAAAGACCACTGCCTTGTTTAATACCTAGCAGTCTTTAATTTGTTTATAGTGATGCTTTGTCAAGATTTAAGAGGGAACTTGGTTTAACTTTAATGTAGTATTCATGGGAGGGGGAACGTGTTGACATCATTCACTTGCTGGAGGGTTTTTAACCTGGCCACGTCAATAGCACAGAATTTTTAAATTTTAATTTCTGATGAAGTTGGCGAGGAGTCACTGATGAAAAGCAGGACTTGGTTTATGCTTAAAATAAATTGTTATCTTTTAGTATTGGTCTCCTCGGATTTGGATTCTTTTATTCATTTACGAACTGGCGGATTGGTTATTGAAAGAGCAAAGGTTTCCAGCTGGTGGACTGGTCTTCCGGCTTCTTTTAGTGAAGTTTGTTTTTGTTTCTTGAGTTGTCGAAAGGTACTTATTTTAATTATATTTTGGTATTATACATTGCATTTAAAAATAACTTTGTATACATTGCATTCAACAATAACTTTGAAAGTAATCAGTTGTTTGTATTTTGTATTATATGCTGCATGTTATATTCCCCTGTACGATGAAATTAAACAGGAGAACTTTATCAAAGCAAGCATCATGAGATACAATTTGTGGTCCTAATGATCAAAGCAAAAAATCCTTCTTCCTGCCTCAAATCTGTATTTAAAGGCAGCCTGTCAAGGAATTTTCATTTTGAATTATTCTAGAGCCAAATGGCTCTTTTTATGGGTTTTACTTCCATGCAGAAATGTCTAATCAAACAAAACAAAACAAAAAAAACAACAGATTGTAATATTTTACTTAATGTAGCATACAATTCAATGCAGAGTCGTAGTTGCAAAGATCACTGGAGCAGCACTTTGTGTTGAAAAGGATATTTGTGGTGCCAACACTACCACTCCCAGTTTGGTTACAGATGTCTGGGTACTCACAAGACTTCACCATAGTAGCAAAAACAGAGGAACCTGAAAGAAACACAAATATTTCAGGCACATATACTTTTCTTGTTCATGCAAGAGTTTCTTTGTTGTGGCAAATCATATATGTGAGTTCTTCTGAATAACTAATTAATGAAACATGCTTCAACTCAACCTATGATATGCAAGCTTGTGGGACTGCATTGGAAGATGAAGCACTCATCATATTCTTAGCTAAGACAGTATGCATAATGGATGAAATTGAAACGAAATTTAAAAGTTTTCTATCAGAACTGGGAAAAAGAAAAGAAAAAGATGACATATTCAGTTCACTGTTATAACTATTAGATATCAAGCTTTTATTATCTTTCAGTGTGACTTTAATATACGCTTTCAGTAGATTCTCAACAGTTACAGAGTTAAACGCTTCCCATAAAGAAGTAACAATGATAGCAAAGACAGCACAGGATTAGTTTGAGTTATCACCATTATAAAATATTGGTAAACAGATTATTATTTAATTGGGACTGTGTGCTGCACATCTATCTATTCTAAATCATTGTTTAAATGTGTCTTACTATGCTGAAAATTAGAAAATACTCTGAGACAGGGTAATTCCAAAAACAAGGCATCCTCAGATATACAACCGAATGTGTTGTACAAGGTCATTTTCTTCTAATACACCCGGGACTGTTGAAATGCAGATCAAACTGACATAAGGTTTACATTGACATGACAACATGCATACAACATGGTAAACTGAAATGAAAAAGAGCTGCCAGTTGATATGTTTGCTGGCCTAACAACAGAGAGAGAGAGACCACATGACAAGAACATTTGGGTACTCTTTCATGGAAATGTGCCTAACTGACCACCTGTTTTGTAAACAGCTTAGTTTAGATCATAGTAGGCTGTAATTTGTTTATATTGACATTTACATTTCTTCCTCCTTTTAGACTGAAGTTGTTTCATTAGGTCTCCTATAACAGCTATAGTCTGGAACTTGTGTTACGAAAATAAAAGCCTGGGCATCACATCTGAATGTATTGTACACAGACGTATTTATTTTACAGACACTTCTTACTAATATTGTGTCATACTTGACAAGTAAAGATTGTGATGAGTGGCACAGCAAATGTGGGGGAATGTTTATGGGATTTTATTTCTGTGGCAAAGATGTTCAGTCTGTGTTTTTACCAGGGAACTAAAATTGCAGAAAGAAACAAATCTAATTAGTTTTTAACACAAAAATTAAAAAAGACCAACTCTTTTAAACTGCTGAGAAAATTCTTAATCAAGACTGGCATGGTTTTGTTTTCAATCTTTGTATGATATTGGGAAATGTGTATTTTTTATGTAAATGTAGTCAGTGTTATGGATCTAAACGCAATAGAATTGAAAAGAAAATCATTTAAAAATAAGAAATATAGTGCATCTGTAAGATGAAATCACTTCTTTCAGCTTTTCCCGGTTAGGGGATGCCACAGCGGATCACCTGTATGCTCATGATTGGCAGTGGAGTTTTACAGGGTTGAGTTGCCAGCCCAGCGCCCAACCTTCCACAGAAGGCAAACACATGCACGTACTCACACCTAGGGTCAATTTAGAGTGTCCAATCCACTTACAGCATGTCTTTGGGATGTGGGAGGAAACCGGAGCACCCGGAGGAAACCCACGCGACCACATGGAGGACGTGCAGACTCCACACAGAAGGCACCCCAGCTGAGGATCAGGCATCTAGCAGTCCAGGTCAGAGAAGGAATAATGGCTGGCATTCCCAAAATGTAACAAGATGAAGAGAAATAATTAAATTAGCCACAACTCTGAACAACAAAGTCAGCATGATACAGCCAGTAAGCACTTACAAAACATCCTATGCTTAAGGCTGGGAATAACAAGGGTATCACCACTGTGCAAAAAAAAAAAAAAAAAAGTAGAAGATTGTTATGTTTGCACTTGTTTAAATTTGTTCAGTTTATTTTTGACTGGTTTGAATTTTCAAGATTGCAACCAGTGGAATTTGGACTTGATTTCTTGTAGTGGATTTACATACACACACACACACACACACACACACCACACCTATATCTATATCTATATCTATAGCTATAAATGGGTGGGGAGTTGGCATAATGATTAAGGTGTTCACTGTACAAACACAAGGTGCAGGGTTTGATTCTCACATGGGGTAATTGGCTAGGATTGAAATGGCCCACAGGGGCAGTTAGCCTAGTACTAATCTATGAACCTATGAATCTATATCTGTGGAATATCTGGGAGCCTTGTGTGTGGTACATGAAATATCTTGTGCTGTACATTTAAAAATGACTTTTTGTGATGAACAGTGAAGCTGCAAGTCATGAAGCGCGTTCCCTAATTCAGCTGTACAAGAGATTTCATGCATGGATTTTCTTATGTGTGTGTTTGTGTTGCAGTATAGTTTCCAAGTAATGTAATGGGCTATAGCAATTGCCACAGTTTCTGCTGATTAGGGCTTTAGATAGTTTGCTAAGGGTTTTTTTTTTCTGAATGTAGTGTCTTGTAGTGTAATTGCAGGTTAGGGTTAGATTAGTATAATTTTGACTGCAACACAAAACAGTTGAGGCCAAGTGCAGTAGTGTACCAAAGCTGAAAGTCCAAAACTAAGAACAAGATAATGCACACAGGAAACTGTCTAAGGAAACAAATTTATTGAACATGTTTGTTCTTAGTGCTAGAACTTCATTAGAATTAAATACAAAAGAAACATCCCCTAATTATACAGGAAGCATTGCCAAACTCCAACAGTGATAGGTCCACTGTTTATCCCAGCTTTCTTCCACTTTAAAATATTTGCAAGGGAGAAATGTTCATTAAGAGCTGGGAGAGTGTCTGCATTTAAAAGAATTTGCCAATGTAGCTCTCTGAATAAAGGAAGTTCTTCTAGTCAACATCCTGTGGACATTTTTGCATTCTTTCTAATACAAAAAATAAAAACTTCTCAAAATTATACCTGTTAAGTGAGTGCCTAAAAAGAGGATTTGTGTTGCTGCTTGGTATTATGTCATTAATATGTTTGTACATTCTCTTGTTTAAGCAACGTTCAGTTTTTCCATCATCAGAGGAAGGACAGTTTGAATCAAGGGCAATGCAAACTACCCCTTGCGCTTTACAGTTGAATTTACTTGCACATGGAATCACCCTTGGATAACCATGTACAGTCATAAGGACAGACAGCCTCTTCCAAGAAAGACTGCAGAAACTACCTTCGAAACTGCCTTTCAAATTATTGTGTGATTTGTAAGTCTCAACAGGTTTGAACTCAGTATCAGCACAGCAAAAATGAAATAATGACTGGACAGTGTATCAGATATATATATTTATGACATCCTTTATTGGGGGGGAGGTCATTGCTTAGAGTACATATATATGAATATATGAATATATATATATATATATATATATATATATATATATATATATATATATATATACATACATATAATATATATATGTATGTATATACAAACGCGTAAACGCTTGCATACTAACACACACAAAAAGACATACATATATACATATATACATAACAGTTTACTATTGAAATCTCGCAAGTCACGAAAAACAGGTACTTATCAGTGAACTCCCAAAAGTACACATAACCTAACCATCCTAATGTTGAAAATCAGCTGTTAATGCCAAAAATTTCGAACATGAAATTTTCAGCACTTAACAGCAATGCCACCCTTGCCACTACTCCCTAACTAGCATACCTAACATCCCCACCCCCCAACTATATATTCCAACTTCGAGATCGCACTACAGTGAGGAAAGGGATGTATTTCCCTAACTGCACTGTACCATGATGCCTGTAAATGAGCAAACGTTCATATTTGTGAATGCAGAGTCTATTCGCAAATATAGCGTTCGCTCATTTAACCTGCACACATATGAAGTAGTCGAACATCTGTAGTTCGAATACTTCATAGCCATACAATTGTACACCGACATTCTAATGGTAAACCACATATAACACATACTGTATACTAAGCTTTGCAAACCTTAACAATGTAATGTTAATGTTATGATTTAAGAATATTTTAGTGTATGCATAGATTTATTAAATCAAGGCAATCCACAGTTCTGTTACCACTATTCAGAGCTCTACTGAGATTGAAAGTGGAGGATGGTTGTAGTATATGGGTCTCTTATAAGAAAACATGGAATCAAAAATTAGAGTATATACAAAGGAGACTTGAAAGGATCATGAAGGGAATAAGAGAAAAAATGTATTACTAAAGGCAGAAAGCTTTTAGCTTTTATTTATTTGGATATAAGCATTTCACAGGAGATTTTACCCTTCTTTGAAAGGCCTTTGTTAATTCAAGGTTTCTTCACCTTCTTAAACTAGAAGGAGTATAATTAATCACTGATTTGTCGACCAAATGGTTAAGGTTAGGCTACAAAAGCTGGGACTCATTAACTATATAGAAATACATATATATATATATATATATAAATAGATAGATATATATATATAAATAGATAGATATATGTATATATATATATATATATATATATATATATATATATATATATATATATATATATATATATATATATTTATATATGTACACACACACACACACATATAGACTTCCTGGTACCCTTTCTTCCTTCCCTATCTCAAACTCAAGTTTCAGTGATGGATTATTCAAATTTCTGTCAACCTGGGGCTTCCTCTTCAAGTTCTAGTTCCATCTCAGGAAGTTTACAGATGCCTCAGACAGCGGTAGGGTGCCTCCTGTGAACCCCCCTCACCAGTGGTCAGATCACATCACTACAGAGGAGATAAGGGTTCTACTTCTGGATCTTCAGGCCTTTTATTACTTCTTTCATCCCAGGCCCCTCAAAATATTTCACAGACAATACCATAGTGATGTGGTATGTCAACAGTCAAGGGGCACAAGGTCCTAGCTTCTTTGCAGACTACCTCTTCAGGTCTGGGATCTAGCTATCCAGTATAAAGTGACTCTTCATGCAGTTTACATTCCTTCAGAGCACAGTCTAGTGGCAGACTCTTTGAGCAGGTCCAGCACTCAAGCTCACGAATGGATGTTTCACAGAGATGTGTTCCTGGACATTTTCCATCAGTGGAATATTCTTTGGGTCGATCTTTTTGCCTGTACTGTGAACAGACAACTTCCTGTATTCTGTTGCACATTTACAAATCCTCTGGCTTAGAATGTGGAGGCCTTCTCTTTTCCTTGGAAGGGGTTTTTTCTGTATGCCTTCCCTCCCCTTCCTCTGTTACCATGAATTTTACACATGATCTGGCAGGACTCTCCCAAAAATCTTGTTATTGACTCTTTTTTGGCCCAGACAGCATTGGTTCCCCTTTTGTTTTCACTTGGTCAAGTGCAATTGTGATGCCTGTGCCCTGGCTCAGCAATCAAGGAGCCTCAATCCTCACCACTAACACCAGAGAGGGGCATCTCATATAGGAAGAAAGGATAACAAATACACACAGCAAAGTGCAATTTCTAAGAGCACACAGAGATTACAGACAGTCCGGGGCTGGTCGCTCCCTTGCTCTCCAGGTCCTCAATAAGAGTCCCCACTGGCACCGCTATAAGGTCCAGATCTCACCTTAGTGGGCAAGTTAAAGCCTCTAGCACCCTCTCTGTCCAACCATTGCTTTGTGTCCCTGCCCAGGTAGCTGACAAACACACACACACACACACACACACACACACACACACACACACACACACACACACACACACACACACACACACACAAACACATACACTTTGAGAAGAGTTTATACAACCACACAGACACTCCTGGGGAAGGCTGGCATAGGTTCTCCAGCTGTGCCCCTTTCTCCCAGACTATACAGTAGTATCAGCTGCCACCACCCACTAATATTTATCAGCTACTCAAAGGCCCTTAAAAGGGTGTCCAATTATTACTGTGCAATATTACTATCCAATTGGTAGTATAGCCCAGGGGTAAAGCTATTAGAGTGGCTTTGTACAATTTAACCAAAGGCATGTAAGTACTCTAAAGAGCTTAAATTATCTTTACAAAAACAGCCACAGTTGAAAGGGTTTGAAATGTTTAATAAAAAATAGTCAAAGCACAAGACAATACTTTTTACTACACAGTGCTAGTCAAGAGTTCAGAGATCACAGATAAATATTTAAAATAATTCAGTAGTACAGTTCTGACATCACAGAAAAAAACACTTAGTCTAATCTTTATAGTTTCTAGCTATTTCTAAGAAAAAACACAAGTCTAAGATAAACTTGCATATAGATCAAGACAGTGCTGTGAGTTGGATGGTCAAGACAAAAATGCTTCATGCACTCTTGATTTTTTCTGCTTAACTTGATTTTACAGTCCTAATTCACATTACATCATTCTTCACACTTTCCTGGTGTTCCCAGGCTAACAGGCTACATTCTTTAGTAAGCTCATACCAGGTCAGGAAACAAAAGACATTTATGCATGCAAATTCTGAACATTAGCTCTGGCCTTAAAACAATAGCTAGAATTCCTTCATCTAGACTGTCCGGAGCCGTGTTTACATCAAAGGGTCACAACATGCTTTACTTGGTCAGCAGAGTGCACTGTTGTTGCATTTTTGCAGTTCCACATGTCACAGCATTTTTTCCATTTAAGACAACAAGCCTGTTGCTTACATTAATATTTACAAATGACCGAATTATCTATAAAATTCTATCTGGCTAGGCTGGCAGCCTTCACCTATCTTCACCCAATCTTCACATATCACCCCCCCGGATAACTCAAGCTAGTTTTTCAAGTGCCCCTTGAGAAAAGCTGCTTGAGGGAGTTAGGTCTATCTGAGTATACCCTAACCTATTCCCTGTCTTGACAGCCCATCTGCATTGACATTGCTAATCCCACTGTGGTGCTGCATGGACATATCATATGCTTGTAACTCCAGGCTCCATCTTAGCAAACACCTCATGGTTTGAAGCATCCACCTGCACAACAAATTATTTGCTGTAATCTGGATTGGCTAACACAGGGGGTCCTCCCAAAGCTTCCTTTAGCTTCTGGAATGCCTGCTCACATGCTGGGGTCCACACTACCTTATCCAACCTGTTCTTCCTTGTCAGGTCTGTGAGGGGAGCAGCTATGGTACTATAACTGGGGACGAACTTTCTGTAGTACCCTGTTGTCCCTAAAAATACCCTCACCTATTTTTTAGTAACAGGTGCAAGCCATGCCTGAATGGCTTCTACTTTGGCAGGTTCTGGCCTTATCTTACCACTCCCCACTCTATGTCCTAGGTAGGAGACCTCTGCCCTGCCCACCTGACATTTGCTCGGCTTAATGGGCAACCCTGCCCTCTGTAGTCTGCCCAGCACCTCTCTGACATGTTGAAGGTCCTCTTGCCAGGAATGGTTGTAGATGGCAATATCATCTAGGTAAGCAAGGGCAAACTCTCCTGCACCTGCTAGGATATGATCTTCTAGCTTTTGGAAAGTCGCTGGGGCATTCTTCATCCCAAAGGGCATCCTTGTGAACTATTACAAGCCAAAAAGGAGTCACAAAGGCTGACTTCTCTCTAGCACTGGGAGTCAAGGGTACCTGCCAATAACCCTTGGTAAGATCAATTGTTGTAAGATACGTAGCCCCACCCAGCTGCTTTAGGGATTCATCTGTCCTAGGCATGGAGTAAGCATCTGACTCTGTGTGACTATTTAATTCCCTGTAGTCCTCATAGAACCTAGTGCTGCCATCCTCCTTTGGCACCAGCACTATTGGGGAGGCCCAGGGCTTGTTGGACTCTTGAATCACCCCTAGTTCCAACATCTCCTGTACCTCCTCCCTCAGAGTCTGTTTCACTCTCTCAGGAACTCTATAAAGGGCCTGCCTAATAGGCCTTTGGGGTCCTGCATCCACCTGGTGCTGTCCAAGGTGGGTGCACCCTGGTTTCCCAGTGAACATGTCCCCAAATTCCTGCAATACTGCTCAAATTTCTAAAACCTGGGTAGGAGATAGCTACTGGGACATTGCTACTCCTTCCACTGAGGTGTCAGCCCGAGCCTCACTGAGGAGATCAGTCCCCAGATCTCCCTCAGACTCGCCCTGCAATCTACTGCAAATGCTCAGCACAAGGGCCTCCCTATTATGGTAAGGTTTCATCATGTTAACATGGTATAATTTATGCCCCCACCGTCTGCCGAGCAGTTCCACCATGTAGTTAACATCACTTACCTTTCTTACCACCTTGTACGGTCCCTCCCAAGCTGCTTGTAGTTTGCTGTGTCTGACAGGAATGAGAGCCATTACCTGATGCCACACAGCATACTCTCTAGCTTGAGCATTCCTGTCATTCCATGCCTTTTTCTGTTGTTGGTCGTATTCCCGGTTCTCCTGGGCCAAGCCCATGGGTTCCCTGAGCCTTGGTCTGAGGTTTAGGACATATGCCACAACAGATTCCTTGTGAGACTCACACTCACCTTCCCACTCATCTTGAATTAAATCTAGAGGTCCCCTCACCCTATGCCCATAAAGCAACTCAAGGGATGAAAAAACAGTGGATTCTGGGAAACCTCTCTGTAAGCAAACAACAGATGGGGCAAATATTTGTCCCACTCCCTCTTAAACTGATCTGCAAATGCCCGTAGCATGGATTTTATTGTAGAATTTAACCTCTCAACAAGACCATTAGTCTGGGGATGGTAGGGGGTGGTCATCATGGGCTTCATCCCACAGGACTTCCACAGGCAAGCCAGCAGGTCTGACATGAAATTGGCACCTCTGTCAGTCAGTATTTCATTTGGGAAACCTACCCTGCTGAAAATCTCTAACAAAGCATTTGCTACCTTCTCTGCCTCAATGGAGGACAACGCCACTGTCTCAGGGTATCGTGTAGCATAATCCACTACCATTAGGGTATACATTTTCCCTGTGGAACTTGGGGTACTCAGAGGACCCACAATATCCATAGATACCCTCTGAAATGGCTCCTCCATCATAGGCAAAGGCATCAAAGGAGCTCTCACCTTGTCTCCTGCCTTGCCTACCTTTTAGCACTGCTCACAGGTCCTGCAGTCCCCTGTTACATCTCTGGAAATTCCAGGCAAATAGAAGTTCTGCATAATATGCCTCTTTGTACATTTTATGCCCATATGACCTGCAAAGGGAATATCATGGGCTATGGCTAGAAGTGCCAGATGGTAGGCTCTAGGCACTACCAACTGCTGTACTCTCTCACCTTCTAGCCCTCCCTCAGGAGTCCACTTTCTGTATATAACCCTTTGTCCCAGTATACAGATTCCCCCTTTCCTTGAGAATCAGGTGCTTCCCTAGCTACCTGCCTCAGACCTTGCAATGTAGGGTCTGAGAGCTGAGCCTGTCTCAAATTTCTCCTTGTAACCCTTCCTAGTTCCCTTTCCACAGGAAGTCTGGCATCCTCTGACAGTGGTGCCTCACTGTCAGCCTGGGTACTACTACTCACCTTGACCTTTGCAGTCACTCTGTCCAAGGGACCATCAGTACCCCCAAACAGGTGTGGCCCACCTTCAGTCTCACTGTTACAGGGTAGCTCTCTCCCTGAAGTAACCACCTCACCGGTCCTGGCTGCAAGTATGCAGTCTGTCTGTGTCTCCCCCAGGCTACCAGACTTAACTGCTTGTCTCCAAGCCTGACTGCGTGTAACTGCACAACCACAGGGTACCACACTATCAAAATCATTCACTATCAGGACATCTGCAGGTATATCCTCAAACACACCTACTTGCTGGCTTCCTTTTCCACCCTCCCAGTCAAGGTGAACCCTAGCTAAAGGTATTTGGAATGGGATACCTCCTAATGCCCTGACTGGAGTAGACTGCCCAAGCAAGTAGTGCTCCTCTGTAACCATTGCAGGCTTTACAATGGTTGTATCACAAGGCTGTGTCTCTCTTGGCAATGGCCTCTTTGCCATTCACTACAATAGGATATAACCTCTGGTGGTAGTTTGGTACCCTTAATGTCCCAAGACAACCTACTATTGACATTTTTTCTTTCCCACTGGCTGGCTCTTTCACCTTTTGTTCCCCCCCATTGTGGACACCTGTATGCCACATGGCCCCACTGGTTGCATTCAAAACATTTAACACTAGCTCCTGGATGTGTACCTGGACTAGTGGCTTCCTCTGTTACTGACAGATTCTGTTGGGGTAGTCTGTGCTTCAATCCTCACCACTAACACCAGAGAGGGGCATCTCATATAGGAAGAAAGAATAACAAATACACACAACAAAGTGCAATTTCCCTTAAGTATGCACAGAGATTACAGTCAGTCTGGGGCTGGTCGCTCCCTTGCTCTCCAGGTCCTCAATAAGACTCCCAACTGACACAGCTATAGGGTCCAGATCCCAGCTTAGTGGGCAAGCTAAAACCTCTAGCACCTTCTCTGTCCAAACAGTGCTTCATGTCTCTGCCCAAGTAGCTGACACACACACACACACACACACACACACACACACACACACACACACACACACACACACACACACACACACACATGCACTTTGAGAAGAGTTTATACAACCACACAGACACTGCTGAAGAAGGCTGGCACAGGTTCTCTAGCTGTGCCACTTTCTCCCAGACTATATGGTAATATCAGCTGCCACCACCCACAATTTATCAGCTACTCAAAGGCCCTTAAAAGGGTGTCCAATTATTACTGTGCAATATTATTATCCAATTGGTAGTATAACCCAAGGCTAAAGCTATTAGAGTGGCTTTGTATAATTTAACCAAAGGCATGCAAGTACTCTAAAGAGCTTAAATTATCTCTACAAAAACAGCCACAGTTGAAAGGGTTTAAAATATTTAATAACAAATAGTCAAAATACAAGACAATACTTTTTACTAGACAGTGCTAGCCATGAGTTCAGAGATCACAGAGAAATACTTAAAATAATTCAGTAGTACAGTTCTGACATCACAGAAAAACACTTAGTCTAATCTTTCTAGTTTTTAGCTATTTCTAAGAGAAAACACAAGTCTAAGATAAACTTGCATATAGAGGAAGACAGTGCTGTGAGTTGAATGGTCAAGACAAAAATGCTTCATGCTCTCTGATTCTCTCTGTTTAAATTGATATTGCAGTCCTGATTCCCATTACATCATTATTCACACATTCCTGGGGTTCCCAGGCTAACAGGCTACATTCTTTAGTATGCTCACACCAGGTCATGAAGCAGAGCCATTAAGGACATTTATGCATGCAAATTCTGGCCATTAACTCTGGCCTTAAAACAATAGCTAGAATTCCTTCATCTAGACCACCTGGATGCTTTACTTGGTCAGCAGAGTGCACTGTTGTTACATTTTTTCAGTTCCACATATAACAGCATTTTTTTCCATTTAAGACATCAAGCCTGTGGCTTACATTAATATTTATAAATGACAGAGTTATCTATAAAATTATATATGGCTAGGCTGGCAGCCTTCAACTATCTTCACCCAATCTTCACAGCAATCTCCACAAGTTACCTCACTAGCTGGATATTTTCACACAAGACAAGGGATCTCTTATCCATCCTTAGTTGTTCACTTTTCAACTGACACTGTGGGTGATAGGGTTTTGATCCCTTTCAGATACCTTTTTTCTGAGGACGTGCTTTGTGTACTGCAGGATGTTAGGAGACCCACTACCAGGAAATCATATATGTCCAAATTGAAGTGATTTTCTGTTTGGTGCCTTTCTCTACATCAGGATCTCCTATCAGTAGAAGTTCCTCTGGTTCTATCTTATTTGTGTGATCTGCTCCATGTTAAGTTGGCATATTCTTTAGCTAAATCTCACCTGTCAGCAGTTTCTGCTTGTCTGCCCTTGACTCTTCCTATGGCCTCTAGATTTGAGGTCAAGCAATCTCTTAAAGGTGTCCTTCATATCAGACCTCCCAGGAAGCCTATTCTACCTTTCTGGAACCTCAATTTTGTACTTGAAAAATTGACTCAGGCTCCTTTTGACCCTGCTTCTACAGCTTCCTTACCACATTGTACTTGGAAGACTGTTCTTCTTTTGGCTGTCGTGGCTGTTCTTCCTTTCATAGTTTTCCACAAAGACAGAGAGTCTCTTTGTACTAATCCTTCTTTTATCCCCAAGGTAGTCAATGAGTTGTCCTTTAATCAGTCTATTCACCTTCCTTCCTTTTTTACTTTTCCGCACTATGCCAGTGAGAAGGCTATTCACACCTTGGATCTGCATAGACAGCTTAGATATTATTTGGATAAAACTAAAGTTATTTGTAAAGTTGAGCAGCTTTTGTTTCCTTTCATCCCAGAACTTTAGGTTTGGCTGAGTCTAAACAAACCATCTCCAACTGAATTTCTAGTCTATTTCTTTTTGTTGTTCCTTTCATGAAAAATGTCTTTTCTCTTTAGTAAAGTTCCATTCTACTAGGATAGCTGCTTCCTCTGGTGCTTTTTCAAGGTGCTGGATACCGATTCCATCCTTGAGGCTGCTACTTGATCTCTGTTTATACTTTCACTAAGCATTAAAAGTAGATGTTATTTCCAGGGCCAGGGCTACCCTGCATGGGTTTGTAGAGCACTCTTTTGGGCCTTCCTCTTCCCATGCTTCCTCTTGAGCTTTTGTACTGTCCCTTAGGTTATGAATACGGTAACAGTGATATAGAAGGACATAGTACAGTTCTGTAAATCTTACCATAACAGTAGATGTCCTACTCTTCACTGTTGCAGTATTTGCTCCCACCCTCCTACTTTCTCTGTTCTGCTTCTTACCCTGTACTTTCCTTGCCCTTCTGGCTAAAGGGCTTGTTTTCTTTTTCCTTTTTCTCCTTCTGAATGCACATGTTATCCTTGTCTCTTAGGACATTCTGTTCCTCTTGGGGTTTTTTCAGTACTAGGTGTGCACGTTCATATGTCACCTTTATGCCCTATGCCTTGCATGGGGAGCATACATGTGATGTATGAAGCCTATAAGAACTAGAGGCTTTGGTATACTGACCGGATGTTGGGATATCCTTGGCAGGAGATCCATTAGGTAAAAAATACTCTAGCAGTGAAAATAAGGACATCTACGGTTTTAGTAAGATTTTGCACAACTGTGCTTTACACGTGTGTGATGTCTCAAGAATGTTGATAGTATTCTAAACCTCAGCCTTAGTATTAGGCCAAATTGTGGTCTGGTATAACCTTAATTTAATTCTGGGCACACATAACAATTACTTATTATCTTATGTCTGTAACTTAAGTATTAGTAGTCATTTTGTCAACTGAATTTGATCTCGGTGTACTTTTTGTGCCTTTGCACCCTGGTTGTGATTGAAAACGGTCCTTGGACCTGTCCATCCTACCTGATAAACACAGAAAATAAATAAATAAATACATTTCACTATAGAACATCCAAATGTTAAAACAGTTGGTAGCTGTTCTTTTCAGAGAAATGAGATCAAAAAGATTACGTTTGGTTGGATAGGTTTCATCAAATCATAATCTCCACCATATATATTGATATATACATATATATATATATATATATATATATATATATATATATATATATAATTACACTTTATAATCTTGAAATACTGAAATGTCAAATTTCAGTATCTCAAGACTATAAAGTTGAAAGTGCAGTTATGTGAAACTGCATAATAGCGAATGTGGAAATGTCGCATTCGCCATTATGTGTTTGCATATGTGTCGAGCGGTTTGTGGATTTAGCTGGGGTTTGTGGTAAGTGGTGTTTTTGTAAGGGTATTGGGTAGGGATTTTAGTGTGTGTGAGTGTGTGTAGTGGTGAGCAAGATTGTTTGTGTGTGTATTAATTTTGTTGTGTTTGTGTGTGTTGGTTTGTTTTTTTTTGTAGTGTTGGCAGGTAGACGTATTTGTGTTTGTGTGGTGTAGTGTTTTGTTTGTGTTACATTTGTTGGTTTGAAAGTTTGCGGTTTTAAATTTTCAGGTTTTTGATTTTCTGGCTTTATAGTCTCAAGATACTGAAATTCGATATTTCAGTATTTTGAAATTATAAAGTGAATCCATATATATATATATATATATATATATATATATATATATATATATATATATATATATATATATATATTATGCACACACACACACACACACACACACACACACACACACACACACACACACACACACACACACACATATACACTTGCTCACTGTCCCTTACTCCAAATAGCAATTGTCCTGAATGCCAGTAGCCCAATCCTACTTAATTACCTAGTCCCCCATTTCCCACCCCTAATAAATGGTATAGTCCTACTAGAGCCCTAACTCTAACCCTAAAACTCCCATCTTGTCCATAACCCTAAGCTGAGTCCTTGCTCCTAAACTATAATTGTAAATCTCTCCTCCCACTTTCTAAACCTAAAGTCCAGATTGTTCCTTAATGTAAAAGCTTTCAGACTCCTATCTTGCTCCCTAAACCTAAACTCCCAGATAACTCTCTCACCCTAAAACTCCACTCCCCACTCCTTAAACCTAAAACTGCACCCATCTCCCTAAACCTAAAGTTGTTGTGGAGACCTATATGCAAATATAATAATGGTCGAATGGGAGAAAAGATTTTTAAGAACATCCCCATTCTTCATTTATTGTAATACATATATACGTTACCTGGACGACATCTTTATTTTATGGAAAGGCCAAAGGAGTTAACAGCTTCTTTTGTGGAATATATCAATGGTACAACAAACTTTTTCAAGTTCACTTGTACTATTGATGAAGATAAAATCCCGTGTTTGGACATCTTATTAAAAAATGACTGTGTGAATGAAAAATGTCTAGCTGAAATTTTCTGTAAGAAGACATATTCCAACAGTTTTCTTCATTTTAACAGTTGTCATCCCATGTCACAAAAAAGAGATGTCCTAAAAGGACAGTTTGTGTGAGCAGCATGGATGGTAAAAATATGGGATAATTTTATTAAGGAATGTGACCTGTTAAAAGGAATGTTCATTAAAAGAGGTTACCCTATGGAACTAATAGATAAAATAATGGATGAGATTAAGACAAAAGGGAAGAATGGGCATTTTGTTCCCATTTTGAATGTAAAAACTAGATCAGGACAAGTAAATGTAAATATAGAAGAATTGGTTGAAATAGGAAGAAAGGATAACAGAACGAACCACACATCTAAGTGTAGAGCGACAAACTGTTACTACTAACACTGAACAAATAATGACACCTTACCAGTCCAGTTTTTTAACAACTTTTTCTAGGGCTACAGTTGTCATTAAAAATAATGAAAAATTGGAATTTGTTAAGTAATGAAAAACATATGTGGGAATTGTTAGGTGAGAACCTATCTGTGTATACAGGAAGGGAGCTACAATAAAAAATCTACTAGAACAAAAGGAAAATAACAAGAGAGAAGGGCAAATGTTCAAATGTGAAAGTTTTGCCCTTACATTCTGGAGACTGGTAGTTTAGAAATAAATGGGGTCCGAATAAACATCAAGGAAAGATCTAACTGTAGTAGTGAAAGTGTGGTTTATTGTGCTATACATGAAAATTGTCCATTTTTTACGTGGGCAAAACAGAATGGAAATCAAAGAACAGGACTGGTGAACAGCTACGAAATATAAGGAATGGGTGTGAATTTAATGCTCTAGCTAAACATAATTCTGGAAAACCTGGACAAATTTATAGTCCTGGAATCCTTAAAAATATCTGAAAGGGGGTGCTTGGCCATACTTGTTGGAAAAACTAGAACTTACATGGCAGTTACGTTTAAATGCCCTAAACTGGCCAGGACTAAATGACAGTGTGTCCATTAGTAGCCTTCTTAAACTAAAGGCATTAAGAAGATGATGCCATTACTAACAAAGGAACTTTTATGTCATCAGAACTGTTAATATTTTAACTTTTTTGGGGAGTCCACCTCTACAAAAAGGCCAGTCACAAATGGAGTCCTTCAGGGATCAGTCCTTGGCCCACTCCTTTTTCTCAGAAGTCAAAGCCAATGTCAGTGGTTTTTAGCTGACTAAATTTGCAGATGATTGCAAATTAGGAGCTGTCATTGAATCTCACACTGACACATATGTTCTCAAGGAGGGGCTGACAAAGACAAACAATTGGTGTCAGAGCTATGGAGTAAAACTAAATGCCAAGAAATGCATAATAGTATCCTTTGGGAAGTCATTCATCCCTGGTTACTATCATATTGACAACACATCCCTTAGAGTTGGCCAAGTAGCCAGGGACTTAGGGACACACATAGATAGTAATCTAACCTTTGACCATCACATGTCTACAGTGGTGAGGAAATAATTCTATTTGTGCAATTTATAAACAAAACTATGGCATCTAATTCCAAGGAAGTAGTTGTTTCCACTGTATTCGGCATTCATCAGACCTATCGCTGAGTACAATGCCCTCTTTGGTATGTATCTAACCAGGCATATCCAACAATTGGGACGTCCTCAAAGGTTCCTCACTAAAGGAATACAGGGAGTATATGAAGACTGCCTCAAGGCCCTATCCCTGTATTCTGCCTCCTACAGGCTTTGAGGGGAGATCTATGCCTGGCATACAGGGCATTGTCAGACCCCACTCTGATGGACCTCCTGCATATCCACAAAACAAACAGTACCAGAATTACCATTCTAAAGACTTAAACATTGCCTGTGATATAAATAGGACCTGCTGGAGAGATAGGTATGTATCCCAGAGACTACCCTGTTTATGGAACAGTTTCCCCATCCATGTGAAGCAGAGTTCCTCCCTAACTCAATTCAAGTGCAACTTGGGCAACTGGATGGGAAGCCGGAAATCCATCCCTGGTTTGGCACACATGTCTCTGCTGGACACAGGTAATCTGTAAATGGTTCATCTCCCAGGCCCATGCTTACACTTATCAAGGGTATCAGAACTTGTCAGAGATTTGGGATACATGGCTAGGCTTAAAAATACCCTTGTGGTCATTAGCCTAGTAAACACCTATGAACCTATATGATGGCATGCATTTCATAAGACCATGCAAAGAGGTGTCTATATCAGAAGATTGAATGGAAAAAATAATCGAACAGCAAAACAGCGAAAAGACTGGACCTCAAACTTGTTATTGTGGGGGGCTGTGCCCCCCACACCCCCTGCTAAATATATATATATATATATATATATATATATATATATATATATATATATATATATATATATATACCAACTCTGAGATCACACTACAGTAAGGAAAGGGCAAATATTCCAATCTTCACTGTACCGCGATCTGGTAAACAGCACTTCGAGGTCCGGTCTTTTCGCTGTTTTGCCGTTCGATATTTTTTCCATTCGGTCGTCTGATACAGACCCGCAAAGAGATAGCTAAATCTTTACTAACAGCAAATTGTTCTGCACTAAGAACAAATGGATGTGTGCCAGACAATTGTGTATGACAGTGTTAAACTCACCATTTTTTCCATATATGGGGTGTAATGAGAAGCATTAATGAGCACACTGTAAATAATGGAACAGAGAACTTTCTTTTGTTTTTCCATCAATGTTGTCATATTGCTCAGTAGAGAAATACCATTCTGTCAAGACACTTTAACTGCTCAGTTTTAAAGTTAGTTAGCTCTAACACACTTGTCTGTCTGATTCTGAGTTGGCTTCCTCTGCTAGAGTTAGATCCTGGCTTGAGAGAGTTGACAGATTAACTCATGGCAACTTTGTGGTATGATTCTAAAACAGTCCCTGGTTAGCGTGAATTGTTTGACATGGGCTGCCAATGCTGTATGTAGTGCACTCAAGTACAGGGTGTCTTTGGATTATATTAGACAGGAAATGCAGGTCGTCCATTGTCAGGAAACAGAGAATGATCTGTCTCTTTTATGGAAAAGTTGCCTTGGTTGGGGAGTAGTAAACTACCATCTTCAGCTGAAAGGGTAGTGTTCACATCGGTGAATCAGGAACTGAGCTGGCATATGCAACGCACTTTTATATTTAAGTAGGGAATGTTGCTTATAGTGCAAATGGGCACTCAGGAAAGGTAAAACTTATTAAGTAATTTTATAGGCCTAGTGATGGTGATGGATAGAGATTAACTAAACTGTTAGGGAATTTAGACACTGTCAGTGAAATATACACTCTAATGCTAAAATTTAATTAATTAATTAATTAATTAATTAATTAATTAATTAATTAATTTATTAAACAGGTAAGTAAAGTGGTCTGAGGACCCGTTTTAGCCACAACCTAAACCAGAAAAGCAGAGACAAACCTAAAGGCATTAAAATAGTAATAAATGTCAGAGCATAGTAATAATCACACATACGTTTATAGCAGGCTATGTAAAATGTAGAAATATAATAAAATACTCTTCAAGTAGTTTACAATTTTATTATGATGTGTTGGTGGTGTTTTTTTTAATACTGTATTGTATCCCTACTTGGGGACCATCTTACAGAAATGAAAATAAGGCTCCCTAAGGTATCCAGGTATCTTTCTCATCTCAGGACTCTTCAATACGTAGATGTGTGGTGAGTATTACCCAAGCAGGATGAGGAATACACTGATACATGTACTGCCACTAGGGTGTTAAGTAGATTCTATTTGTGGCTGGTGATTTCAGATTTTTTTTTTTTTTGGTGGAGAAGGTTGTGATAGCATCATAAATTCAGTTGGTATATGTAGCTGGCAGTATCTTAGTTTCTGGCAAGTTTTAAAAATATTTCTTTATTTCTTTAACATTTGTTGATCGTGAAAGTTTGACTAGGACCGAGCCAATTTTCAACGGAGACCCAGGGAGAAATGCTCCAGATGCATATCTTTGGAATGTGGGAAGAAAGTGGAGTATCCGGAGGAAACCCAAGCAAATGCAAGCAAAACATGCAGACTCTGCATGGATAGCACCCCAGCTGAGAAACAAACGAGAGAACATCTTGCTGTGAGGCAACGTGTCATCACGAGAGGAGCGTCCATTTTGGGGTCTTAAAAAGTTCATGTTCCTTCGTTCCTCAGTTCAAGTTCCACATTAATTAAAGTCACACACATTTTAGTGTTTTTTTTTTTTAAGTGAAATCCATGGTAAGTAAATTAATCATATTAATCCATTAAAAGGATCTTCTTTATATAAGTAAAAGCAAATTTTAACCATCATGACATGATGAAGTTGTTTTAGTAAGCCATAGTATGTGATTCCATTTTTGCCCATTTGTTCCACATTATGAAGAATGTTCCTCATTTTGGCAGGCAACAACGTTAACCACTGCACCACTGTGCTGCCAAAAAAATGTCAGCAACCAAACATTGGTGGATAAACCTATTAATATTAAGATGGAATGATAAGGTTTATAGTCTCAGGGAATGGATTCAGCAATACTGGGAAGGGACGCAGGAAGGAAACTCCATGTGATGTGCATTACAAAACTTTTAAGATGCAAGGAAAGGGACCTGGAGAGAGAAACATATGAAGATAATCAATGGACAAAAAAAACTGAGATTTGGAGATCACATATAAATCACTGGGTTGTAACAGGACTGAGGTAGTCAGTTAGACTGAGGCACTTAAGTGATAATATAAAGTTCATAACAGATGGGATAAATATCAGTTATTATATTGATTATTTCAGTGGGCTAAACGGATCTGTTTTTCCAAGTAATTAGAAACAGATTATGACAGACATTTAGGATACCCAGTGGGATGCGAAGACTTCTCCCAAAGAGATCCTAGAAACTTTTAAATCTTATTATAGATAAATGTACTATTTACAAGCATACTTTGTCCCTGCAAGGCAGAAAAGCAGGTAACCACCATAAATTTTGCTATGGTGAATGCAGCAGCAGCAGGGAAGGTCTTAAGCAGAGATATATCTGTTATGGATATTTATAGAACAATAACCCTGCTTCTGAAATAAAAAGCCCTCTTAGACCCCAAACTACTGGAATTCTTTTTTGATAGGGTACAGACATTGAGTACCCATTGGTTATTTCATTAAAGAAAGAGGGGAAGCATATGGGGGATCAAAGAACATATCCGTTTCTGTCTTTAATGACTCTGAACATGAGCATTTTGGCTGATGTTTTAGCACATCTTGGACAATTTTATTTATTTATTTATTTATTTATTTGACATTTGTTAACTGGGTTAGTCTGACTGGGCAAGATGCCCTTTTCAGCAGAGACCTGAGGAGAAAAGCTCCAATTACATAATAATCAATACATTGATTAATACAAAAAATTAAAGTAGGAGAACAATTGGTCTTTATACCAAGGAAGTAAGAAATACATAAAAAAACAAGGAAAAGAATGTATAAGTAAATCCTAGGAACATATTACACTAAATAAGAATGTCAGTGATTTAAAACAATTTGTAATATTCAGTGTGACAGTAATTGCAATGTAAAACCTTAAGAGGAGATGGGGGCTAGTGGTAGAAGAAGAGGAGGAGATTGACAGGAGGGAAGTTAGATGTGAAGGAACATTGATCAGAAAATAGAGTTAAATACATAGTTGAGGTCGAAAAAAGAAGAGGGGATCTTAGCTGTTGAGAGAGAGGCAAGGGAGAAGATCTTCAACTGGAGTCACTGCAGAAGCAGATCCAAGAGGTATGCAGATCTTCTTTTAAAGCTATTTTAAAGCTGTGAGTATTATCAATTGTGTGTAAATGAAAAGGAAGCTTGTTCCAGGCAGAGGTGACAAAGTGGCTATAGAGTATCTTACCAATGGATTTGTTAGGTTTGGAGATAGACAGTAGGAGTTAGTCTGAGCTACGTAGGCTGCGGTAAGGGATATAGGGGTAAATAAGATTAGTCAGAGATGGGCAAACAAGAGGATGGTGATGGACAGAGTGGGTCAGATGGAACTGTGGCAGGAGGATTTGGTGTTGGAGTTCAAGCCAGTGGAGTTTCTTTAGGACAAGACAGTGGTGTGTTCGATAAGGGAGATTACTGGCAAATCAAGCTGTTTTATTATATGTGTGTTCTAGCTTGGTAGTCAGATTCTTTTGAGGTTGGGTGAATAATGGAGCAGCATAGAGAAGGGTGGGAAAAAGGTATGCTTGAGCTAAGGACAATTTGGATTCAGGAGTTAGGAATTTTTTGTTCCTGTACAGCAGTCCAAGTTTTTGGTGAGTTTTTTTTATACAGTTATTAATATGAATGTCAAATTTAAGTTCATCATCAACATAAACTCCAAGGAGTTTAGTATGTGATTCAACTTTGATGGGAGTGTTATTTAGAGAGGAGATGGAGAAAGAGGTTTTGAGATGTTGGAGAGATTTAGGCAGGAAGAGAAGAAGTTTAGTTTTGTTAGGGTTAAGTAGTAATTGATTAGCAGAGAGCCACTTTTCAACAGAATGTAGAGATTCTTGAGTAAGGGTGAGTAGGTGAGGTAGTTTATCAGATGTGGAGATGATAGTTGAGTCATCTGCATATTGAATCAGAGTGGAGAGAAGACAGGAAAGGTAGAGGCTGTTAGTAAAGATGTTGAATAAGAGGGGCCCAAGGATGGAGCCTTGTGGCACACCGATTTGAACAGAGAGAAAAGGGGAGGTAGAAGAGAGCCATTTAACAGACTGTAGCCGATCAGCTAGATAACTAGAAAACCAGCTGAGAGAGGAGTTACAAAAGTTAAGGGAGACTAGATTGGAGAGAAGGAGCTTATGGGATACAGTATCAAAGGCTTTAGAGAGGTCGAGGAACAGGCAGGAGACTAATTTGTTGTTATCTAGAGATGAGATTGCTTGAGCAAAAGATATAAGGGCAGTAGTGGTGCTATGAATCCATGTTGTGTGGAGGTGAGGAGGTTCTCATGAGTGAGATAAGACATGAGCTGTATTTTCAAGAATTTTAGAAAGGGGGGAAAGAATAGCGATGGGCCTGAAATTTGAAGTGTCAGTGGAGTTTCCTCCTTTGTGCAGGGGCAAGATGTAGAACTTTTTCCAGACAATAGGGACAAGACCTTCTTTTATTGAGTGATTAATAAGTATAGAAACTGGGTAGGCAATGGAGGAAGCTGCCAATTTAAGATAGTAAGGTGGAAGGTTGTCTGCAGAGGGAGAACAAGTTTTAACATTGTTGAGGAAGAATCGGATAGTTGAGGTGGGGATGGGTTTAATGGAGAAAGGAGTGGAATGAGGAGGTGAGGGAGGGGGTTTCAGGGATAAGATTAGTATTGGGTTTAAGTAAGTTCTGAATTAATGAGTTAATGAAGAAAGAGAAGAGTGGTGGTTTTGATAGAGGAGGTGTTAGGAAAAGAATTGGGGAGGGGTTACCAGGGTAAAGAATTTTGTTGATAGTGGACCAGAATTTTTTGGGGTTGGTTTGAGGGTTTTTTTGATGGTTGAGGTAAAAAGTTTTTTTTGTTTTTTAGCACGATTTCTAAGTTCTCTCTAGAGCTAGATATTTGAGGTAGTTTTGTGCTTATTCCAGGATTTCCAGGCACTGTCCCTTTTCTGCATGAGGGAGAGACTATCTTTGGTAATCCAGGGAGCATAATTAGATTTAACCCTTATTTTTCTGATGGGGCCATGGAATTAAGAATGCTTAGAAATATGCTGTTAAATTGTAGAACAGCTTCTTCAAGTGGGAGGTTGTGAGGGAAGGACCAGTTGATGAAAGAGAGTGTTTGGTTGAATTTATTTGGGTCAAAGTTGGACAGGTTATGGCAGTCTCTATATATCCGGAATTTAATAGCTTGGTAGGAGTGGTGCTGAATAGAAGTTGCGAGGTGATCGGTAAGGGAGTCAGGTAGTGTAGTGGGATTATGATAGTGATTAGGATGAGAGGTAAGAATCCAGTCCAAAGTAGAGCTGGAGTTAGTTTTAGAGTTTATGCGAGTAGGAGTGGTTATGAGTTGAGAAAAAGTAAATAGGTTAATGCTAGAGGTTGGGGAGATAGAACACAGAGTATTCCAATCAATGTTAACATCTCCTGGAATGATGGTTTCATAGGAGATAGTTTGAGATATCCAAGCAAGGACAATAACTCCCATTTCCTATGCACTGTGTGCAACAATGGTTTATGAAGAAGAGAGAAGGTGGACTGGACCTGGAATGTCTTTGGGTAAATAATTACCAGTTAGCACAGTGCAGGGTCCCATGGCAGCTTTGTTCATTGATTTTTGTAATGCTTTGGCTTCTTTGGAGCGGAGCTTCTCCTAGGATGTTCTTCCCAACTATCGGACTGAGGGACAATTCCTAACCTGGTGTCACATATTGTACACAGATCGCATTGCATCGCTTAACTTAAATTAGAATATCTCTTCATTCAACTTCTTGAAGAGAAGGGTGAAACACAGATGCCTTCTCCCCCCTGTTTTTTATATTGGGGTTTAGAAGTACTATATATGCTGTTTCATCAATTAGCCACACAGTGTAGAATATTTGGTGGATCCCCAAATTCTAGTGGTGTTGGTTCACTGAGAATTGTGTAATATGACTCTCAAAACCTGAAGAAAATATGGTTCCCTTTGGGAATTACAACTACATTCAGTGATTACATTGGTTATCTGTTTTGGTATTAATCTTTCCAGAAGCATGACAGTTTAATTAAGATGAAGTGGAACCCGTTTATAGAGTCCAAAAACAGACAACATGATAAGTGCAGGTCCTTGAAATATATTTTCCTAGAAAGGATTAAAACCATAAAAACAGTGTTCTACTGAAGTACCTCCTTTGCAGAGTTGAGTTATTTATTTCTATAGCTACCAATCAAAGATGCATGGATGTAACACTTAAGAACCTCTATAAATGGGTATGCATGTGTGTGTGTGAGATGGGAAGAGGATCTTGCAATGCCTGACCTCTGTGTCTATGGACTAGCCGCATACTTTAGCTCATTTCAGATGTGAAGAAATACTTTGGCTGCTGCTCAGTGCAGCCCTTCTATACTAATAATGAGAGTGAACTTGGAGTCTTGGAAACATAGACAGGACATTAGCCCAAGTAAGCAAATTAAATGGTTTCCAGTTTAATTGTGAATGAGAAAACTGTGTTTACCCTCAGTATAACAGCTCAGAAATTACTTGATTGCTTGTATTACAGCAAAACAACTGGCTTGATTGAGACTACATATGGCTAGGTGGTTGTGAAGTGTCAGGGATCATGTCCTCAGGTAATGAAGTGGAGCTTTCATGGGTGAATTATTGGTTAGATGTCTCATGTGACACTGCTAAGTCAGCTGGTCCAGGGGATCGTCTAACATGGTGGTTGTGCAGGTGAGAATGTTATTGTAGCCTTTGAAACATGGGTCTGCTAGAGCAATGGTGTCTACTACATTGTGCTGAGCATGGGCACATGTTAGTCATGGTACGGCTACAGAAGAGCGATCAAGGTTGAACTGCAGACCCTGAGTTGGATGCCTGCTGCAATGTCAAAGAGTGAAGTCATTGGCCATATCCAGATGACTGTGTGTGACTGAGGTGGAAGACACAGTGGTGCTAGATGAATGTCACATCCAGGTAAGCATTCATAGCAATCGTGAACAGTGTGACCATCTCTGGAACAGTGAATGCTATCTGTGTCAGATGGTTCTACACACCTGCAGTTCACAATTATTCCCTACCATGACCATGGTAACTGGTTTCCTGCAGTAGTAGGGATGCAAAAATGGCTGCTAAGTGGGCTGCCACTGTCTGCAATCCCTATATTAGTTGAAGCTCCTCAGCCAGGCTGCAAAGCATACCAATCAGCTCTGATATGGTCTAACTACTGTCCATCTGTCTGTCTGTGCCTGGTGCCTGGATAACAGGCTTTCACCTCCACCGATTGATGCCATGTGTAACATCTAGGTCATGAGATATTCTGCTGTTATGGTACCAATGGCCATCTACATACCTCTACCTAATGGCATGACAAATTTGTGCAGCCTGAAGGTGATGTGGCCTTCTGCTGTGGCCTGCATCGGTGCTGACTGTGCATCAACTGTAGGCCTGACATGGATGGGACATCCTACATTAAACAGAGGTGATGCAAATGTTTATGCTTGGCCTTTACAGTCCACTCAGCCATGTGGAGGGGAATGTGACCCCACTTTTAACACTGTAAACAGTGCCACTGTGTCTTGGAGTGTTCTACATGTATGATGCCATCATCATCATCATCATCATCCATCTCTAGAGCAAGCTGACATCAGGCAGGGGTTGACATGTTGTGCCAGATCCTTTAGATGCATGTAAATGCAGGCCTGGCCATGCCCTGTATTCTACCAGTTTCAGCACTCCATCTTGTCAGACTACTATCATAGCTAGTGCAATATTAGCATACAGTATGCATCACTGTTTGACAGTGTCTTGGGTGGCCAGGCACCCTTGAGCTATGATTGCAATCCTGGAGTCCATTGCCACTTATCCAGTCTGGAATCACTTTCCCATATATCAGAACATTTTAGTACCCACTTTCTTCTAGGCTCATAGGTAAGTAGTAGGGTAACTACCTTTTCAGGCTATTTTAAGCCTAGCTAATTATCTCATTTGAGAATGAAACCATGCACCTTGTATCTGTAAGGTAAAGACCTTAACCATTATGCCAGCCCCTTACCCCTTCCTTCAGGAATTGCTTTGTTGCTTGTTGTAGTGCTTTCTCCCCACAAATGGCAACCGTGTTTTTTATCTTGCTATACCAGGGCTTGTAGTGGAACTATTATGCCCATTAGGTGATTTAGTGAGATTGTTGCTGAATCTTACCAATAACATAATGTGTTTGTCATACCTATTCCATGCTATAGTGTCCAGCTGAGCTTATGCATAGAGGTCATGTAGAGTATGCATGCTGTGAAACCTGACCTTGAAAGTAGCGACTTGCATGTGCTAGTGGTCATCGAGGCCATACATGAGTACGGAGGTCACACATAGTCTGCACACATGGGAAACCTGATCATGCTAATGTCACTTTTCCACAAACTACTGAATATATGCATCATACTGCCATATATGGAAATCATGCTACTGCCATATATGAGCACTGTGCTACTGTTCTGGCCATCAGTGTACCTCATGTGATATCCAGAGCATGCAGTATTGTGTCACAGCTATCAGTTTACTCCTGAACTTAACTAGTGGTCAGGTATGACCTCAGCAAAGTCTAAGTCTGGCAGGGCTCCCATTTGACGCAGCAGGGAGTTCAAAATCATTTACACCTGACACACAGAGCATAGGAAACATTTGCTGGAGGGTTATGTAGGGTTTTGATGAAATCATTACAAGTAGTTTTGTTGTGAGAACTACTAAACTGAGTACATTTTACATGGTTCTTTGAAGGAAGTGTTTAGGATTTCTGATTAAAAGTTTTTATTTTTTTTCTAAACACTGTGGTTCTATACAGTGGATTATGAAGGTCATTTGCGTAAAGCAGATGCCTGGCATATGCATGCTACTGCAGTAAGTAATGCCGTTGGCATAACCCACTATGGCAAGCAGTGCCAATATAAATATATTGATCTGTACAGGCACCACCCAAACCTCTATGTTAATGGAAAGAAGAGGTTGGGGAGTGAGAGAGAGAGAGAGGACTCCATGTTACAGAAATGTATCTGTATTTATTCAGTCACTGTACAGTTGGTCTACAAAGGTATAGCTAGACATGCCTTCTATTGTTATGGTTATGATGTGGTCATCAGTGTGTTTTTCTATTTTGCAGCAGAGGAAGACATTGCACAAAACAAGACAGGCTGCCAAATAAGGCAGACCAGAATCTGTAGCTGGTTGGATAAATGTACTATATTGCTGGCATTATTGTATCTGTGCTTACTCTGTTTACATTGTAATTTTTTTTTTACATTTTGATTTTCATCTGTTGCTAAGTTGGTTATTAGCTTTATCAATTATTTTATCATGCATTTCATGTGCTACTTCCCTAAACTGTACCACTTTTACCTGCATTTACGATTTCTGTATAACAGTCTTAACAACCTGTTTAACACAACACTGCACAGCTGTATTTGTTATTCATTTAGAAGCATAATCTTTGATTAGTTGTTTATTCCCTTTGAAGACTGGTTTTTCATACAGTTACTGGGCTGCTGTCCTAACCTATTCCTGCTCAGCTGCACTGGTATCACCACTGCTGTCATCTACTGTACTGTCATCTACTGTATAATAGTATTTGATTGCCATTATTTTGCATTGCTTTGCTGATTCTTAGTTACTCCTTCAGGTCCTATCTTAAGAGACTGTACTACATCACACTGACAGTTGTATTTGTGTCTTGTTCTCTTTTTTTCATTTGTTCATTTGTTGCATTGTTTTTCCCCATTTATTTTCATTTTTTTCATACAGGATCAACCATGGAGCAAGCAGCAGTAAGGCAGTGTTTACCACACTTTGCATCAACCTATACCAGCCACCTTGTCACTTGCTGCATTTCCAGCAGTCCTTGGGTCTGCCGCCTTACAGAGTGATCAAGGTCACCTGTGGATGGCAACCTGGAGTACTTGCTATTGGTCTCTGTTGCTGCCTGGTCCCTCTTGGGTGAAATAGTGTGAGTTTGGTTCCTGGTGAGGACTGAGGTGGACCAATGGCTCAATGCCCATATTAGCACTCTGAAGTGCCTCCTGATGCAGCTGCTAGAGTCACCAAACTGGTTGGACCCAGACACTGGGTCACCAGCAGTGGAAATCACCTATGATATCAGCCACAGGGGTGACTGACTCGTGGGTGGGTTCTCTCTGGACCATGTTGGGAAGCCATCCTTACTCCATACTATCCCCAGTTATGGTATTCCTATTTCTTGTGTATCAGGCTTTGTCTGCATTATATGTTTGTGCATCTGCCCCTACTGCCATTGTTATACCTTCTTTCCTACCCATAGCTTCTCCATGCTTCCTTTCCTTTCTGCCCTTCCTGTAAAAAATGAAAAAGGACACTACAAAAAAAAAAGGATACCCTTCTTCATTTACCTCCTTACCACTCTTCCCTTTCTGTTATCTTTCTATTTATTCCTCTGCCCTTTCCTCCTTTCTTGCTACTGCCATATTTCCTTCCCACATTTATAAAATAAGAGCCATTGCTGCAGCCTTTGTATAGGCTCCCAGCTACGTCTGTGCAGCAGCTATGTTGCACTTTGATGAGCATGTGTATGTAAATAGTATGTGGCTAATGTCATCTTGTCATGTGGCCATTCACAACACAGTCCACTTGCCAGTACTGCAGCTTTCATTATGCAGCTCTAGTCCTGGCACATCGGAGCTATGTCAGCACTTAAGCATATGTAATACTCACTGAACCACGGTGCGCTATCTTGACTGTGCTATTTACTACAGTGTGGACACATTATGATTCTTTCTCACTTCCCTCCATTATCTTATATAGAAAAGTGCAAAATGGACAGGCAACGCAGTATAAAACAGTATTCAGAGGGCTATAAATAGCATATTTTCAAGATGGGAAATGCAATATATCACATGAAAATATCTTTACTGAGCTTTCATATAAAGGTAAATATGTGTACATGCATACATACACATACATTGCATATCAAAGTAATCTGGTATCAGAGTGAAACCTTCCACATAAGAGATGTAAGGAAATTGCTCCACAGTAAAAACACCATTTTTCTATTTTTCTTTCCACTTTGCTGGCTTTCTGATTGCCAGCTTTATTCAACAGGACAAATGTTAAACATGGTTATCATTGACTATATGAATGCAGCTGCTTTGGACCCCATAAAACCCAACTGATGACATGACATGAGCATACATCTGCTTGATGAAAACACAAAAAACTCATTAAATTAATACACTTAAACAGTTGTGGAAAGAAGTCAACAGACTAACAGGAAGAATTAATCATTCATCCAATCACAATACTTTAAGCACTTTCTCTGCATCTGATTTCCTGTCAGAATTTAGCAACATTCCCACACGTTGTACTACAATTACTCATGCCACCTGTACACCTGAACTCCTCTTACATCCCTCTGACACATATATAACATCTTCCTAACACAAAATGATATGCCAGCTATATGAAAGGAGGCAAATGTTAGCCTCCCAAACAGATCAATCCCTTCAAACTTTCTCATTACCATCCAATATTCCTCCTTCTTACACTAGCTAAAGTCTTAAAGAAATGAATCTACACCCAAATTACATCCTACATCAGCGAGTGCAACCTCCTCTCATCCAAACAACATGGATTCTGGTCAGGTTGCAGTATGCTAACAGCCATTTTGGCCCTCACTGACCAAATTCTCTTGGGATGTGCAAAGGGAAGCTTACTGGTTCTATATTTATTGACCTTACTACAGCGTTTGTTCTAGTGGTTCACAACTTACTACTCAACCACCTACTTGACATAGGCCTTAGTCCAGATGCAGCATCCTGGTTTCACAACTATCTTGCTTAGCACCCGTTTTGTGTAAAGTCAACTCATCCTTCTCACTTCTAACCCAAACCAAACAAGGTTTACAACAAGGCTTCACCCTTACTCTCCTCCTCTTCTCCATCTTCAGAAGCAAACTACCCTTGGACCTACCCCGTTCCCCCTATTTCTGTATGTTGATGACATGGCCCTATGCGGATCTAACAAATCCATAACAATCCATCAGAAAGAACTAGAGGCTGACTTTATCACTCTTAACACCTGGATCAACAACAAAAACATCTTCCCAACTCTTTCAAAATAAAAATAATGGAATCAAACCAAATCTAAGTAAACTACCCTCCCTCACCATTATTAATTTTGATCACAATAATGCTGCATTACAAATTGATCATTTAAATACCTAGGAATTTGGTTAGACATATCTCTTGACTTCAACCTACAGATAGAAAGGAAAAAGATTAACACACTACTATTTTGTGCCAACAAGCTATCCCTCTTTCTCACCAAATTCTTCAAAATAGCAAAAGGCAAAGGCATTCTATTAGCCCAAGTAGAATACGAATTCCAACTAATTGTATACGTCAAAAAACAGAAACTCCACAATAATTCAGTCACTAATGGCATGTACAAGTTCATGATATACTCCACAGATCATGAAAACTACTGCAGAATCCTGCAAAAAGCAACATGGCTCCCATTCAACAAGGATTTGACTTGTTCTTATGCTGTCAGATATTGAAACAGACACAAAAACAAACAAATATGTGAGCACACACCACACACACACACACACACACACACACACACACACACACACACACACACACACACACTATTGTTGGAGAGAGAAAAAAAGCACCAAGAACTAGCAGTTCCCTCACTCTTCATTTGTACTCTGAGAAAGTCACTTAATTAAACATTAATCCTTGGTCATCTCAGAAAAGAGATGTAAGTGTCTAGTGGGTAGCCAGTTGAATTAAAAAAGAATAAGGTAGAGGTACTTCTGGACACACTCTGGTAGCCAGACTAATATGGGAACTCTCTTATATTCAACCTTTGTAATAAATATATTAATGTAATATAAAAAATAAATCTGCAGACAGTCTCTAAATCACTCTGCCACCTTACTCAGGTTCCTCCAACAATAGCAGGGGAGAGTACATGGCTAATTAGACTTAGCCTCTTCCTTGGACTATTTGATGATTTCATTCATCTTCTTCAATTAGACCACTGTCCATACTATGGCCACCACCATGAACAATCTTTAGCAGGGGAGTAATCTCTGAATTAGAAAGTCCTAATGTGACAAAAAAACCTGCAAGGTTAAGGCTTCTGCATTGCAATAAGCCTTTTTAAATTATCCTATTAAGTCCTGAACAGTTGAGTAAGTGGGGATTTTTGTTTGATAAGCTGTATGTTAGATCCTCTCCTTGTTAACTCCAAGACAATACAGGCGATAACCTCACTCTTAGGAGGCAACACTTTAGTAAGGCAATAGAATAACTGAATCATCTTCTCTAGGAAATTATAAATCTGCCCAATAATAAGAAAAAGAAATTATTCATTACATAAAGGGATATTACAATTGGACATGCTTACAAGATAATGGATAAACCAAAAACAAAGACTGGATAAGGACAGGAAAAAGCTAATAACCAACTATGGAAGCAGAAAAAACAGCAAGAGACCTGGATATACAAACACAAATTTAATCACAACAACTGTACTGCGGTGGTGGTGCTGCAGTAGCGTTATTGCCTCACAGTTAGACGTTGCCGTTTGATTCTCAGTTAGAGCGTCTTCTTGATAGTGGCATGCGTGAATGGGCATTCCTTCATTGAAGGTTGTGCGTCAGGCTTGGCAAGCCAGTATGTAAAAATCTATTGCCAATCATTAGTGGACCGGAGTTCCGCTGTGGCGACCCCTAACCGGAAAAGCCGAAAGACACAAACAAACAATTGTATGATCAAGACAGTTTAGCACTTTCATCTGTGGTGGGACTTCTTCAGAATTGGTACTACTTGGGGCGTGGCCAAGGATGAACACAGGATAGCAGCAGATTTCTTCAGCTCCACCAATTTCATTACATTGACAGGAATTAATTACTTAAAAAATTAATTTTTGAAGTAATTTTCTTTCTAAATATGTTTGTTTTATATAGTTCTTAAACTATATCTAAAAAAGAAAGGAAATCTTAATAATATTCCTGTCAGAAATTACTTTGGAAATTTTCCTGTCAGTTTATCAGTCTGAAATGAGTTCCAGTAAGACAAATTCTCAAGACTCCAGCATCAAGAAAGAACTTCAGTCTCTGATAATTATAGTCCAGCAACTTACTGCTAAAATGGATAAAATGGATACTAAAATAGACACTTTCATAGAAAAAACTACAAAACAAATAGACTTGTTACATATGGACCTGCAACAACAGAAGATCCAGATGATAGGCATAGAAGAAGCTGTGAATGACATGGAAAATAGAATACAAGAAGAGGAAATCAATATTGAGTTTCTGCTGAAACAAAATACACATTTACAAACAAAGCTGGATGACCTGGAAAATAGATCTAGGCAATAACATTAGGATTTTTGGACTGCCAGAAAATATTGAAGGTAACAATATTACTTCTTTTTTAACAACATGGCTCCCTAAAACTTTAGATTTACCAGAAGCATTCTCTTTTGGTATCGGAAGAGCACATAGATCTATAGCTAATACTAACTCTAACAAAAACTATCCTAGATCAGTTATAGTTAGATTTCTATCATCTTTTGATAAAGAGTTGGTTCTTAAATCTGCTTGGGCTAAAGCTCCTGTTAAGATTAATGAAACAACTGTGCGTTTTGACAATGACTATTCTTCCATGGTATTAGCTAAAAGAAAAGTTTTTCTGCCACTAATAAGGGAGCTTAAAAGCACAGTTTAAAACATACCTTCTGTTTCCTGCCAAGCTTAAAATCTTCCTTCCTGATGGTCCTAAAATTTTCGATGACTTAGACTCTGCTTTACTGTTTATCAAAAAATAAGATTTTGGAAAAATAGAAGAAATGGAATTGGCTAGTCCTTCGTTAAAGAGACTGGCAACTGAAACTTCATGGAAGACTTCAGAGAAGAAGAAGAGACTAAAAACAAATGATTTGTACTATGTTTTTTTCTCTCTCATCATTTTATTTTATTATTAATCTTTTTAAATATAGTTCCTGCATTTCCAGAAGCAACAAATATTTTGAAAAGATTTAATCAAAGTTATTCTCTGTGTGCAAAGAAATGTTTTGTTTCATAACTAGTCAAAATATCTGGAGATTTAATGGCAAGCTGTGATTTAACTTGTTTCTCTTTCTGAAGAGGAAAAATAAGGTCAGTAATTTGATACATTTTTTTTCCTTTAAAAGTTTATATGTTCTTCAAATGCTATTCCTAATTATACTTTCTTGATTACACTGCTTATGCTTGTTTGTAAATAATCTGTCATGCTTTAACCAATAATAATTAGAACTAAATAATAGTAAATAATATGTTTTATTTTTAACTCTATTAATATAAACAGTAAGTAACTTTCTATTGTATATACTTCTTATAGCTTTCTCTTACATTTTTTTTTCATTTCTGCCTTACACCCTTTTACTTTCTACTCTCTTTTCTTTTCTTTATTAATATATAGAAATGCTTTTGATCATATAGACACAGTAAATAATAAGATTTGCATAGGAGTTGAGTTGGGACAAAAATGTTGAGTTTTGTTACTTATTAATAATTTTGGGCTTGATTTCACTTACATAGAGTCTGTAATAACCTGTAGAATGCATTGTGAAGGTTTTGTCATGTTTAGAAGCATTTACACTGCTAAATGAATGTTTGTCACTAGTTTTTAATAAGTTTCCCGCCAACATGTTAAGAGAGACAATCTGAGATGTGGGCTGCCTCATGCACAGTGTCCATGAGCTACTTCAAAAGCTTCAACTCTCAGGATTCTCACAGAGAAGCTGAAAGCAGCTAGTCTCACCTTTGACCTAGATATCACACTGACACATCACAGATACAGGAATGACACTACCTAATTATACTTTCTTGATTACACTGCTTATGCTTGTTTGTAAATAATCTGTCATGCTTTAACTAATAATAATTAGAACTAAATAATAGTAAATAATATGTTTTATTTTTAACTCTATTAATATAAACAGTAAGTAATATTCTATTGTATATACTTCTTATAGCTTTCTCTTACATTTTTTTTATTTCTGCCTTACACCCTTTTACTTTCTACTCTCTTTTTCTTTTCTTTATTAATATATAGAAATACTTTTGATCATATAGACACAGTAAATAATAAGATTTGCATAGGAGTTGAGTTGGGACAAAAATGTTGAGTTTTGTTACTTATTAATAATTTTGGGCTTGATTTCACTTACATAGAGTCTGTAATAACCTGTAGAATGCATTGTGAAGGTTTTGTCATGTTTAGATGCATTTACACTGCTAAATGAATGTTTGTCACTAGTTTTTAATAAGTTTCCCGCCAAAATGTTAAGAGAGACAATCTGGGATGTGGGCTGTCTCATGCACAGTGTCCATGAGCTACTTCAAAAGCTTCAACTCTCAGATTTCTCACAGAGAAGCTGAAAGCAGCTGGTCTCACCTTTGACCTAGATATCACACTGACACATCACAGATACAGGAATAGCAGATTAATAATATGTGTTAAAAACCTATGTCCCAAACATATACATTACTATAACTCATTTAATTCATCTGATTGACAAGCATAAATAATTTTATAACTCTATACTGGAAGAAATTGTCATGTGATATATTTTAAAGCGGTAGTATAGCATGTTTGTAAAATCTGGTTACTAAAATGTGTTTGCTGTGCATTATTTTGTATAAAGCAGACAGATTTATTGAAGGGACAGCAATGTAAGATGGTGCTCAGTAAAGATACAACTCAGTGAGATCATATATATATATATATATGTATGTGTGTGTGTGTATGTATGTGTGTGTGTGTATGTGTGTGTGTGTGTGTGTGTGTGTGTGTGTGTGTGTGTGTGTGTGTGTATGTGCGTGTGTATGTGTGTGTGTGTGTGTGTATGTGTGTGTGTGTATGCATGTGTATATATATGTATATGTGTATATGTGTGTATGTGTGTATGTATGTATATATATATATATATATATATGTGTGTGTGTGTGTGTGTGTGTGTGTGTGTGTGTGTATGTGTGTGTATGTAGATATGTATATAAATGTTTCTGAGAATCTGCTTAACTATGAAGTATGATTTATAACAATTTCTATGAATACAATATTTTATTCTATTGGCAATAATGAGTTTGAGTAAATGCTCATATACAAGCAATTCAAGGTTTTTGGAAGCTGTTAACTGTATTTACATGACAGAAAATAGATGCATCCTAATATATGTAATGTCTGAATCATATTAGCCAAAGTTTTTGATTTAAATGAATGTTAGAACTTATTTTTCTCTCCTCTTGATTTCTAACATCAAGATTATTTGAATGCTATTTGCATACAAGTGTTTTATATTACATGGATGTATATAGTAGTATGAACAGTTTTTAAAAAAAAAAAAAAAAAGGTTTATTTTAGTTTATATGATGCTGTTTTACCAAATGTGTAGTCTTGTCTTGCTAGATAATTGAATTGAAAACTGTTAACTTCAGTTAAATATAATTAGTATTAAATTGATAAGGTGGTAGCTGACGTACTGCTGCTTAGGGTAGGGGTTAACTTGAGTGGTAAATACTACTCTAAGTTGGCGTTTAACTCCAGGCTGGATGCAAGGTTTAATCCTTACATTATTTTCACTTGTTCATTGTTATTTGTATATAGCTTTGACATCCACAATATATTTTGTACATTCATTGTCACTACAAACAAAATTGAATCCTATCTGAAATCCCATAAGAGATTCAATAAATACAGCTATATTTAAAGGTACACCTAAAGGAGGAGATGTAACATTACTTATCTTGTTATTTGTTATTTTGATCATAAGATTCTTAAGTTTTAAAAATGCCAAATGACATCTTTAAAAGGAATTTCTTTAAACATTAATGGATTGAATAATCCATGTAAAAGGGCAAGCCTAATAAGATACATTAATTTACATAAGGCCAACTTAGTCTTCCTACAAGAAACCCATCTCTTGAAAAAGATATTGATAAACTAGCCACAAACAAATATACAGTATTGGTTAGTTCAGAGCACACTCAGAAAAAAAGAGGAGTGGCTATTTTATGGAATAAAAGTATGCCCATTCCTAAAACCATTAAGTCTTATCAGGATGATAAAGGAATGTTTTGTATGGTTACAATACAAATTAATGGGAAGACTTACACTTTAATTAATGTATATTGGATACCTGGAATTGGTATTAATACAGTGAAACATCATCTTGATAAGATCATATCATTCTCTATAGGAGATATTATTTTAGCTGGTGACTTTAATTGTATACTACATGAAAGTGATACTACCACTATAGGAAAGAGAAGAATTACATCTAATGCAAAATATTTAAAGGATTTTGCTAATTCTTATCATTTGAATGATATTAATAATCAGATAGATTCAAAATCATTACCATACACCTTTTTTTCTAACAGATACAAAACTTATTCAAAAATAGATAGGGTCTTTATTTCTAACCAGATGGTAACAGATTTAATTATTTCCAAAATCATTTCATGTCCTATATCTGATCATAATTCAATTGTTTTTGAATTAATGATAAAAAATACTCATAATGTTCAGATCAAAAGGATACCAGCATACTTAACTCAACTAAAAGACTATAAAGAATATATACTTTCAGAAGTAAAACATTTTTAGACATAAATAACACTCCTGAAGTCTCCATTGTTTATGTTTGGGATGCCTTAAAATCATATCTATATGAACAAAGTATCAGATGGTATAATAATAAAAGGAAATCTTGGGATAAGGAATTGTTAGATATTCAAAGTAAATTAGACTCTTATAAACATAATAATAAAGAAAATATTATGGACAAGAAAGTTATTGAAGAAATAAACAAACTAAATGAGAAATACAAAGAAATTTTAACTCATAAAGTTAAAATAACTTTAGAGAAATACAAGTTTTTGTCTTATTCAATAAGCCCCAAATACTTACATAGACTTAAAAATAAAACAAAAAGGTTGAATAAACAAAACCATATCAAAGAAATCTTTTCTCTAAGGAAAAGAAGAATGTTTCTAGTATACCAGAAATACTAGATGAATTTAGAAATCACTTTCACAAAATTAACCATAATAATATTAACATGGAACCTAAAGATAAAATAAAGGAGTTTATAACCACAAATATGAATAAAAAGCTTAATAAACAACAGATTAAACTATTGGACAAGAGTATTTCATATACAGAAGTTATTACACAAATAAATAAGCTTAAATCAAACAAAGCACCGGGTAACGATGGTATTATACCAGAGATATATAAAATCCTTTCTAAAATACATATTCATTAATACATAAGGTTTTTATTTTGGCCCAAACTGAGTTAATAACCCCCCCATCTTGGCAATATACATTTATTTCGCCAATTTTAAAACCTAATAAAGATCCAACTAGATGTTCTTCATATCGGCCCATCTCATTACTTAATGTTGATTATAAAATGTTTATGAATATCTTTGCTGATAGATTGAAGACAATCATTCCCAGCATTATAGCTATAGATCAGACAGGCTTCATTATAAATAGAAATACTTTTGATAATATAAGAAGAACTTTAACATTAATAGATTTTGCAAATAGGAAAAAGAAAGATTTAACACTTATTAGTCTTGATATAAGTTCAGCATTTGATTCAGTAAGTTGGGACTATCTGTTTACCTTAATGAAGTGCACAAACTTCTCGGATGCATTTGTAAATCTAATTGAACATTTATACAAAGGAACGTTGGCTTATATTAAGGTAGGAACATATGTTTCACAAAAAATACCCATTCTTAAAGGTACAAAACAAGGATGTCCACTTTCTCCACTATTATTCACTTTAGTAATGGAGCCTTGGGCTAATTTGATCAGAAACAGTACTGACATAGAGGGTTTTGAAATAGATGAAAATACAACATCCAAAATTCAACTTTTTGCAGATGATGTTCTAATTACATCAGCAGGATCTAATTCTTCTATACAGTCTCTATTTGATAACATGATGAATTTTAAAAGTATTTCTGGTTTAATATTCAATGAAGAAAAAACTAAAAACTAAAATACTACCTATATATACACGAAAAAATATTCTCATTAGTGATTTTACTAAATATGTACCCAATTCAGGTCAGATAACTTATTTAGGTATAATACTATCTAAAGATATTAAATCTATTATATATAATAATTATAATACCTGTTTTCTTAATATACAAAATCTTTTTAATACCTGGAATAATATGTTTTTTACTATGGAGGAGAGACTTACAATTATTAAAATGATAATATTCCCCAAGATTCTATACTTAATACAATCAATAATACTTCCACCTACAAAAATAATTATCAAGAAACTGAACACACTAATGTTAAATTTCTTATGGGCACCTAATAGACCTAGGATTGCATTAAAGAAACATACTAATAGCTGGTCTCAAGGGGGTATTTCTTTTCCAGACTTTAATTAATATACTATCTCTTCTATTGTAAAAGTTATTACTTTATTAATAGATCAGTCATATGTCACAAAATGGAAAGATTATTGGGAGCTAATTAGTATACACTTCATGAAAATCTCCTTAACACATAAAAATATGATTGTAAATAGCTCCATGTTATGGTTACTAAAGGAATTTTGTACTTCACCTATTACACCTAAACATATGGTTTGTTACCCATTAAATATTATTATTAGTTATTGTAACTTTATATTCATGCACCCTAAGTATAGGGAATGGAATTTTATTGTATTTCCTATAATGTATACTCAGGGTATGCTTTTGTCATCTACTTCTGAAGGAACTCATTTAGCTATAGATAATGATCTAAAGTACTGGTATCAGTTGATATCTGATAATAAAGTTAAAAATCTAGATTTCTTAAAACAAGAATTTGATCTAAGAGAAACTTGCTGGTTAGAGGTTCAGACCTTTAGACAACATCTCATTAATAAAATAGATTTAATGTCTATAACTGTTAAAGAATCTATTCCAACACTGATTGATTACTTGATATTAAATTTACAACATAAAGTTTCTGATAAAGGTAAACTTTCATACATACATAAAGTTATCAGACAAGAAACATTTTACAGTGTAGATTCATACTGGAATTATTTCACTTCTATTAATGGGGACCCACCAAATCAACAAGATAAACAATATATATTGGAATCTGCTTATAGAACTACGTCTTCCATTGTCTGGAGACTTTATACATGGAAATGTTTACATAGATCTTTTTATACACCTTTGATGATGAATAAAATAAATAATAAAGATAATCTATGTAAGAGATGTAATGTAGAAATTAATGCTGACTGGGCTCATATGTTTTATGACTGTATAAAATTGAAAGAATACTGGAAGTCAATTAATGAATTTTGCAGGCTCTTTTACAGATAATTTCATTATTTCTAAATCTCTTATATTATTCAACACACCTGTACCTCAAAGTGTTAAAAAGGTTAAGCTTCCCTTGTTATGGTCTATTCTAGCAGTGGCTAGGAAAATAATAACTAGAAATTGGATTTCAGATACACCTCCTTCGTTCAATGAATTTAAAATGTTATGAATATAGTGTGCCATATGGAAATAAACACAATTAGGACTAGAACAAATAGAAAAACATCTTATTTTATTGTATGGGATAATTTACAAAATTTGTTAAAAAAATTTTAATTTCAATAACATGGTATTTTAGTTTAATTAATTGATCTGATTGTAGTGGATGTCTTTGTAAATACTTTAGTTGTTTTGTTGAATATTGTAATAATACCTATTTTTAATTACTTGTATAAAATTGTTATGATATTTCTCTTATATGTTAAAACAATAAACCTGTTTTGAAAAAAAAAAGAATTGGTACTACTTAATCACAATCAACTTATATACATTTCAACATGTCATATGACCTTGTAAAAACACGTAATTTTAATATAAGCAATAAAAACTACTAAAAGGACTGAAAAACTAAACTAAAAAGACTGTTACCAATAATTCCATTATATAATAAAATACCTAAATGTAAAACTACTTATTGTACAAATTAACAGAGCAAACCATGGTAAAATTAACAAAATTCTAAAATAGATGTGTATAGATGAATAGTCATAACATATGTAACCACCCAATTAAACCTCCAAACTTTTCAGCTTGAGTACTGGGCTGATAGAACAAGCCTCATTCAAACCAGGAGCCACCATGGCATTTAATTCCAGTTGACAAATTAGTTTTCTTACTAGCAAGTGCTTCCCAATAATAGAACCCCTTAAATCTCTTTTAACCTTCTCAAAATGTATATTGCTTGTGATGAAGAATGTGTTCTTTAAATTTGTTAGTTTTGCCAGTGTAGAAACAAGTACATTGTTCACATATTACCAAATAAACTAGATTGCAAGAGGTACAGTCTACACATAATTCAAAATTATAAACCCTTTTTGTAATTGGATGTTGAAACGAGCCAGAACTGTTGATGTAATTAAATACCTTGCATCTCCTGCAGGAATACATTCCCAAACGTCTAATATGTTCTTTCTGAATTCTACGGGGAGTATTATCACACAAAACTCTCTTTAAATTCTTCTTATTGTTGAAACAAAATCTTGGGTGATCTCCAACAATCTTTTTAATGTCTGGATCAGTCTGTAATATTTTCCAATTATTCCTAATGACTTGACATATGTCTCTCACATTATTACTGTAGGTTAAGGTGAATCTAATCTCTCTTTCATTTGTATCAACTTTTTGTGTCTGTTTGGAAGTTGCTTTGGTGTTGCAGGCTGAATAATATGGATGTCCGTTTGACCTTCTCAACTCCCTTTTCTTACCAACAATTTCATCTACTTCTTTCTTGGTTTGACCTCATTCTATGAAATTATTCTTCAGAGACTCAACCTCAGTCTCATTTTATTTGGCAAATCTCAGTTTATTTGGCAATATGTGAACAATGTATTTGTTTCTACATTGGCAAGACTAACAAAACATTTAATATATTCTTCATCATTTAAGCGATATACAGTTAGAGAAGAAACAAACTGCACTAGCCCGACCTGTTATCTATAATCCAACACATACATTTTGCTTCATGGTAGTTCAACTTGTCCCAGATAACTTGAGGGGAGGGGATATATGCAATCGTACTGAGTACATGGAAATGTGATAGATAGCAGGGCTACAAGCAGTCAAAGAGCCTGGACTCAATAGCTTGGTCCCTTTAAAACCAGAATTAAGAAGGCGGAGACTGATGTGATAAGATTTTTGTAATTGGCGATTACCCTTTAAAAGTCTCCAAAGGAATAGGAAATAATAGGATCTGAAGAAGGCAGATTAAGCTGAAAGTACTTGTCCATTGTTTAGTTTTGGATTTCCTGGATTTACTTGCAAGTTTTCATTTCAACATCTCTATGATTTAAACTTTGATCTTAGATTTTAGCTTTTTAATTAAAGTGTTTGATTTTAACAGTTTTGCCTGGTAGCAAGATCTTTTATCCTACGAAACCTCTTAAGTTTGTCAACAATGCCTGAGTGGGGGATTGTGTCATATGTCTTGGCCAGCTCAAGGTACACAGTGTAAACCATTTTTCTCTCATCCATTGCTTTGGTGACCTTCTCATAGAAGTCCACCATGTTGAACAGGCATGACCTGCCCTTGATGAAACCAAATTGGGTTTGATCCAGGGTCTGGTGGTTTCCTATGTCATTACTGATCATGTCCATACTTTCCATGGTTTTGCATATGAGACTAATGACAGTGGGTCTGCAGTTTCCGGGGACTGTAGATGGCCCACCTTTGAGCAGAGGGATGACTGCTGCTGTTCTTCATGCATGAGGCATGAAACCTGTTTGGAGGCTACAGTTAAATTGCAATTCCAGAGGAACTGATAGAGCATGTTTCATTTATTTATTATTTATTTATTTATTTTATATTTGTTAACTGGGTTTGTCTGACTGGGCTACAAATGTTCATTTTCAGTGGAGGCCCGAGGAGAAAAGCTCCAACATAAAATGGAAATTGTACATATTGAATACATATAGAAATACATTCATCAGCACCACAGATAAGGCATCCTAGGATATTGTCTGGGCCCACTGATGCATTATCTCTGTTAGAATATTCACTACTTCAGGTATGGTTGGTTTAGGCTTTGATTTCCATTTTCTAGTAACTGCTTTTTTGTCAGTGACCAGAATTAAACTTAGCAAACTTATTATGTCTAGGCAACTCAGATCCTGTGTCCCAGATCAAAAAATAATTTAATTTCCTTAATTAGATTCATTTTCACACCCAGTATTTCTGCCAGAGTACTCTCCAGAGAAATCTTAAAGTCTGCCAACTCATTACATTCCAAAAACATATGCTCCCAGGTATCTCTTTCACCTCCAACACTTGCTATTTACCTGAAAAAAAAATATTTGGAGTATGCTTGGCGTATAAAGTACCTATACAAATATTTCCAGGCAAAAATCCTAAATCTTTTAGACTTTGTTGCATACTTGGAGCCATACATATGTCATCACATTGATTCTTTGTGAATTGCTTATTTAATCTCTCTTTGCAGTCTTTTCTGGCCTACTCTAATTGATTCCTATAGTTATTGTGCAATATTTTATATGCCCTTCTAATTATCCTTTCTTTAACAGCAGCTTCTGTTCTAGATTCAACTAAAAACAAAACCAGTGCAGGTATTTCTCTTAGGATTCCCCTATCCCTTTCACTTTGCCTATACTCTGATAACGATCCCTGATAGGGAAAGCAATCTTGAACCTGCAGTCCAAATGTCTTCTTGGCCTCTTCTCATTTTATTGCCTTTCCCTCTCTAATTATTTGTTCCTAATACCTTGTTTCCTCCAGTAAATTCCAGCCCCCATTTGCCTGTTCGCTGTGCTCCTAATTGCAGACATCCTATCAACAGAATATTCTTTCTCTATTCCCACATTGGCTTAGTTCTTAGTATACTTTCTACTTTATGAATATTTTGTATGGCTGGTGTTATACTCCTTAAAGATCTGCTTCCAAAATCACACTCTTTCCTTATTTCTTGAATCCACCCCTGCTTCATCATCATCCCTTTCCACTCTGAACTGCAGCTTTCTGCTTGAGTCATGTGTATCTGTTCAAATCAGGTAATCTTAAACCTTCTAGTTCTATCGGAAGGATCAGTTTATCCCATTTGACTCTTGCCCCCCTAAATAAAATCCTTCATCTCTTTATTAATTGCTATCCACAACTTCTCCTCAGGCTGATAAAAATATGCATAGCTGTGTATAAAACTAAAGGGACTAAAAACATTTTTACTGTTTGTATCTTGATATCCATATCCATAGGTAAGAGATTCCATCTTCACAGTTTTTGTATTAACTTTTGTTTAGTCTGTTACCACATATCCTTAGTTGCCATAATAGCATCCTTTTTAGCCCATATTCCTATATACTTCATTTTATCAGGTTTCTATAAATGTGGGTATTGCTGAATCACTTCATACGTGGGCTAATCACATATTGGTGTAACTTGCATAAAACTGTGAAATATTTCTTAACACTACTCTGCATAACTGTCTAGCTCTCAGCTGTCCAGATTTTTTGCAGAATGCCCAGATTATTGACTCATATTTTTGGCTGTTTCTCATAAAATTGTAGTTTTCTGGAAAATCATTGGCAAATCACTGAGGAATGAAGTCAGAAAATAATGGTGTTAAATAAAAACAATGATAACAACACAGGAGGCTCAGATGCAAAAGTTTACTAGTGTACACCAGGAGGCAAAAAAACACAAGTACAGAGTTTTGTCTGACATGATGCAGGAAATACACAATTTTATATAGTTTTACATTCAAGCTGTGCCCACCTTACTGACGTGGTTAGTCACAGGGCACCTACATCACTATGGTCTACAATATTTTATTCGTAAGAAAAGCTGATGTTATACATTTTAAAAAGTTTTTCCCATGGGAATAATACAGCCTTGCAAAGCACCTGGTTAGTTATAATGACTTTCTGTAAATGTTACTCTTTCAAGGTTTCATGCCTGTTCGAATACAATGGTTGGTTCAATCTTGTAATACACTTCTTTGTTCTTCTTGCAACATTACTTCAGCAGCTGTGTCTTCATCTTGGTAACATTCACAAGGTCAATTATCCCAGAGGAAGGAAGAAGATTCTCAATGCCTTATGCATTTAATTTCCTGACCCAGCAGATAATCATTAGTGAAAAACATAAGCTTGCTAAGCTGGCTACTGCCAGGGTCAGAGTTCAAATACACTGCAGCTCCAAAGCTTCAAGCAATTACATGTAAAATCATTCTTATTGCCATATTGTAAATAGAATAAAATGCATTATATACTATTTGCTTTTAAACTAGCACTTTATACATGTTCAAATACATATTTTTCTAACATTTTCCTCCCTTTTAATACTTTTTATTTTATTCAGAAACATAAACAATGTCATATCGTTTCCTAGCCTTTTCCTTTAAGGACTTTTAACTAGGCAAGTCATTTAGTTTATATTTTGGAAAAAGTTTTGTCTGGAATTAATAGTTTTAATTTAATGTCTTGGTACAAACTTTTAGTTACAGATATATTAACAAAATCTTTGACTAATTTTTTTATGCAGGGGATCCTACAACAGACACATGTTCCTAATAGGAGCAGACCAACACAGATAGCAATCAAAATATTTATTAGGATAGAACCCCACCCACCAAACAGACTTTGGAAAAAGTTTGTCAGTGGGTTTGGGCCTGGTTTAGTCATGGCCGATACCTGCTGTATTACCTCTAGGTGGTCATTAATCTTGTGTCGATTGTCTGGTATGAACGCACAGCATTTTATTTTTCTTCTAATAAGAATGCTAATCAGCTGTCTTTACTAGTTTGTAAATGTACAGCTGGATGTGTCTGTGTTAGCCAATTTAATTTTTGTTTTTGTATTCCCTGTTCTGATAATTTTAAATCAGTTTGTTTTTCCCATCTTGTTACTTTTTTTTTTAAGTCTGCCCATCTGACATCCTTATTCTTTGTCAAGATGACATGTGGTAGTCTATTAGATTTGTACAGTGTCATGAATTTCTGAGGTAATGAACAGCTTACTACACTGTTTTCCTCAGTATCCCAATACAAGGTTCGCAATACTAATCTGTTAGCAGGATTTTTGAATAATTTTTGCTCATATTTTTTATCAGGTCCTGGCATGCTACAGTAGTATAGAGTACAATGCAACAAATGCTGTTGGTCAGTGTCAAGGGAGGGGGCCTTACTGATGGCTACATTCATCAGTTCCTCGGTTACTGCCTTTGGACCAGTCGTAACTAGGTCCTGGCTGTACCATTAAAAAGTTTTACCCTCTGGTCGCACCACAAAAGTATTCATTTGTCTTTGTGCCTCCATACCCTGCATAGTGGGAACTACCGCTATGCCAAATATCTGCATAAGATCTCTTCCCAGTAAGTTTACTGGACATTTTGCAGAAACTACAATTTTACTTTTCTGAGTCATACCTGAAACTGGGTCAGTTATTGCTATATCATGGGAGAGTGGTTCCCTATATAGCTGTCCATTTGCTGCTTTCACTAATATATAATCAGGTGATTCGGAATTTTCTGGTAACTTTGAGGGGTGTATCAAAGTTCGTGACGCTCCTGAGTCACACAAGAATTTTATTTCCCTTCCCTCCACCAGAAGTGTAACTTTCGGTTTTGTGTCTGCCAGATAGAGCTCCAAGCTCAATAATGCCAAATCTAAAATTTCACTTTCTTTATCCTCTACATCTGCTTGCACTTCCTCTGCTCCTTCCACTACATTTACGTTTGCCCTTTGTTTGTTTGCCTTTCCTGATGATTTCTGACTTTCATTACTATCATATAGTCAGTCCTCATCACCTTTGTTTTCTGTAGTCACCTTTTTATTTAGCCTGCAATCCCTTGCTAAATGTCCTTTTTTTTCGCATTTAAAGCACTCACCTTTCTTTTTTCTCTCTTCAAAATCTTCTGACCTTTTATCAGATTGTCTATTTCCCTGGGTATTTTTTTTTTACCCTTTTTACCTGACTGTATTACAAAGACCTCAGCTCCGTCTTCAGCTGTGAAGACTTGTGTCTTCTTTTTTTTTTTACTATTAAAGTGTCTTTCAGCATGTCTAGCATATTCAAGTAAGGCTTGTAGCCTACTTGTTCGATGATCTGTCATATGCTTTGTAATAAAGCTACTGATAGGTGCAATGCAACCTTTCAAAAACACATTTTTCAGTTGCTGTTCATACGAGGTATCGTGTCTGATTTTCAGGAATAGCCATACCACTATGAATATTGAAACATTTCAATAATCTACCATAGTACCCATCTACAGTTTTATTTTCCTGTTGTATGCATTGATTAATGCAAGTCCAATCTGCTCTAGGTTTTCATTTTTTAGAAATTCGGTCTGTAAGACCTTTCACTTTGTTGTCTAGTTTTGCGTCACTATGTGGGAGTGGTTTAAGCTCTGCATTACGAGGATTTTAGGTGCCACAAATCATGTGCCAGTCTGGACCCACAATTTGTTTGACTACTTTTTCTAATTTTTCCCCATTCAAGTGGTAACTTAATTTTATACCTTGCAAATTTTGTAAAAACTTTGTGTAATTAACTTTTGGATGAGGGATTCCCTCTGTAGCTTTTCGAATATCTTCCGGTGTCCATGGTCTATATACTAGAAGAGTTGGGTCCTGCCCTTCCTGTCCTGCCTGAGGATTTGGTACCTCGATTAGTGGACAGATTTTTTTCTCACTCTCTTCCAGTGCGTTTTTTCCTACTTGATATAAGTCTGTGTCCCCAAGTGTTTTACGTGTCTGGGACCTAGTTTCAATAGGATCTCTAACAAATGGTTTTAGTGCTCTTGTGACTTCAGGATAACGTGGAGGTGGACCAGCTTGTCCTCCTGCTTCATATCCTGAGAAAGGCATTGGAGGGGGCGGAGGAGGAGGGGCCGTCGCTATTACTGTATTATTATCCTCTTTATCTAAAAATAACGTCTTAGCATTTTTCGTTTTTTGTTTCCTTCGGTTTACTTCTTCAATCCACCTGTGTGCCTGAGGAATGCCTAATCGCTGTTGTTTTTTTGCCTGACCTTCTGCGTCTGATTTAAGCTGTTTTAAAAGTTTAACTAATGAAATCTTATTTAATTTACTGTCAAATCCGTATTTATTAACCCATTTTGTATAATACCTTACATTATCAGCCTGTTGTAATTGCATATATTTTACGTCATCAGTTAGGGGCGGATTTCGCGAGTTTTTAGTGCACTGATTTTCCATTCTAAAAGAAAATGTTACGTAACCCTTTTCACCACGTGGTATTTTAGTTCCTTACACAGTTTATCTAGAATAACTGCCTACCTTATTCTGTTTCCCTGATCTCTGACAAAATATACAGTAATTTTCTTTTGTCCCTGATCTGTATAACAAATCTCTGACAATGACATTTACTGTAACCTAGTCCCTGAGCTAAAACAGAAAAAAGGCAAATATCTTCCTACCTGAGCCTCCTGGGTCGACCAGTTCGAGACCGCTCTTGAGCGCAGATCAGAAAGTGGCCAGCCTCTCAAAACGACAATTCAGTCGGAGGTCTTTGTATTTCAAGAAGAACCGTTTCGGTAGCTTCTCCTGCGCAGTATTCGACCACCGGTACACTCTAATCTGTAGCTGTCTGAGGGCTTCTGTTTACCGAAGGACCAAACTGTTAAATAAAAACAATGATAACAACACAGGAGACTCAGATGTAAAAGTTTACTAGTGTACACCAGGAGGCAAAAAAACATACAAGTACAGAGTTTTGTCTGACATGATGCAGGAAATACACAATTTTATATAGTCTTACATTCAAGCTGTGCCCACCTTACTGACGTGGTTAGTCACAGGGCACCTACATCACTATGGTCTATAATATTCTATTCATAAGAAAAGCTGATGTTATACATTTTAAAAAGTTTTTCCCATGGGAATAATACAACCTTGCAAAGCACCTGGTTAGTTATAATGTCTTTCTGTAAATGTTACTCTTTCAAGGTTTCAGGCATGTTCGAATACAATGGTTGATTCAATCTTGTAATACACTTCTTTGTTCTTCTTGCAACATTACTTCAGCAGCTGTGTCTTCATCTTGGTAACATTCACAAGGTCAATTATCCCAGAGGAAGGAAGAAGATTCTCAATGCCTTATACATTTAATTTCCTGACCCAGCAGATAATCATTAGTAAAAAAAATAAGCTTGCTAAGCTGGCTACTGCCAGGGTCAGAGTTCAAATACACTGCAGCTCCAAAGCTTCAAGCAATTACATGTAAAATCATTCTTATTGCCATATTGTAAATAGAATAAAATGCATTATATACTATTTGCTTTTAAACTAGCACTTTATACATGTTCAAATACATATTTTTTTAACAAATGTCAAACATTTGATTTGCAGACTTAATATCATTCAGAAAATTCATGCTAATGCAAAGCCTGCTATTCTATCAACTTTCTAAGTTTGTAAGAGCAATATTTAAAACGTGTCCCTATTTGTGGGCCGTTGTCACCCCATAATTTGTGGCGTTGTCATCCAGATTTCTTACTTTAAGAGGTTTAGAGATGTTCAACCTACTATCTCAGCAACTGGTTGAATGTGTTGAAGAGCTCCAACATATGAAAATGCATATTTACATACAACTGTCAGATGGGATCTTCAAAAATGTAGATTACACCATACATTTTATCTCCAAGACCTAGAAATAAGGACTACCATACAAAGATGAGTCAAACTTGCCTAAATATTGCTCTTTATCTTATACTTTTGTAATTTTCATACTTTTTCTCTGTTATTTTGATGATTGCTTATAATAGTAGAAATCTAGTGCTATTATACAAATACTGAATTTTGCATGCTGCTGCAACTGTACAAAAATCTTGGTGCAATGGTATTTCCTCAACGCCCAGGTCACAGCTGAAAAGATTCAATGGACAGCACACCTATCCTATTAACAAATGAAAAATATAACATAAAATAAATGTCTCAAGTCTGTAAAAGTCATCATAATGACCCCTTTGTCTCTTCTGTAGACTAGGTAGTGTAAGCCTTATTGAAGAAAGCTATACTAGTAATTTAAATGCCCAAATACAATAATTTTCTTCCTCCTGTGTTTCTAAATTCAGTTTGACTTATTAGCTTTGTCATGTGGTTTTTGGGTGGTGACCTCTGTAAGATGAACCCATTTAATATGATATCCAGCTTCTCATTTCAGACTGAATTTGTACAGCTGTACTATTACATGGGGTTAAATTCTTTTGATTTATCCATTTACCCACAAGGGAGCTTTGTAGGAATTAGTTATCCTCGTTTCATTTACAGTTTTGCCAGTTTTAAATCATTTGTATTTTTGAAAAGTGCAACATCTTCTGAGATTGCTATATGACATGTGTAAATTAAAAATTCATTTTTGCATAAACTCAAAGGATCGTAGGTTTATATTAGGCTAATGACCACTGGGGCCTTTATAAGCCGAGCATGCAACCCAAATGTTTCACATGAGTTATTGCACCTTAGAGGTTATTTTAATGAAAATATTAGGGCATGATTTAATGGCTGCCATGTTCAATCAGAGACACACGTCAGACCCGGGGTGAATTTCTGATTTCCATCCACTGGTCCAGGTTGCTCTTGAAGAAGTTTAGGGAAGGGCTATGCTTCCCATGGATGGGATGTCTATTCCAGAGTATGAGGGTTCTCCACTATACATTCTTGTCCCTTTAAGATGTCCTCTTTAATTTGTGAGCCAAGTTTAAATCCTTAGATCTAGTAGTTCTGGAGCTGTTTGTTTTGCAGATATGCAAAAGATCCATCAGAGCATGATTCAAGGATGCCTTGTATATCAGGCATAAATCATCTCTTAGCAGTCTGTAGGAAACAGAGAACACAGGTATAGCTTTGAGATGATCTGTATATGACATTGTGTTTACTCTCTATATTTGTGTTGTGAGGAACCTCTGTGGACATTCCAGTTGTTGCATGTGCCTGACCAGGTATATACAGAAAAGGGTGTTATACTCAATGATGGGTCACTGGCACAAATCATTTGTCTGTTAAGCCTTCCTGTAAGATGTATGGATCTTAGGGAATTTCTGTGATTGTGGTTAGCTTCCAATCATCTGCAAATCTGGTAAGCCAGAGGAATGAAATTGACATTGGCTTTGACTTCCAACAGGTAGATGCCAAAGAGGAGCGGACACAGCGTATTGTTCAGTGGGAACTCCACTTATAAATTGCCTTTTGCGGGAGGTGGTCTCTCCATTCTTAACTTCCTGGGTCCTGTCTATGAGCCAGCTGGCTATTCAGTGTGTTACAATGGCATTTATAGCTAATTCCATGAGTTTGTTTACAATGCCTGCGTAGGGTATTATATCAAATGCCTTAGCTAGGTCAAGGTAGGCAGTATGCACCATTTGGCCCTCATCAATTCCCTTGCTGACCTTCTTAAAGGCGTCTATCAGGTTCAATAGGCATGGCCTGCCTTTGATGAAAGTAAACTGGACTGGGTCCAGAGTCTGAAGGTTTCCTTTATCACTGTTAATCATTTACATGACTATTCTTTCCATTGCCTTGGATATGAGACTAGTCAGACTAATGGGTCTGTGATTCCCAAGACCCAATGATGGTCCTCCCTTGTGCAGATGGAAGACTTTTGCAGTCTTCCATTCACATGGCATAAAGCCTGTGCAAAAGCTGTGGTTGAATAGTAACACCAGTGGCTCTGATATGCCATATATCAGGCTGTTTAGGAGGTATTTGTAGATATTATCTAGGTCCTTCAAAGCTGTATTCTTGGCCTTAGAGAGTGCATCTAAGGCCTGCTCCCTACTGAAAGATAGAGGGATTATGTTAGATATTATTTATTTAGGGAGGTAGCTGGGGTGAGAGGGGGAGTTGGAGCTGAATTTGTCAGCCAGAAGATCTGATAAATCTTCCAGTTCCATGAACGTGGCTTTATTTACCAACAGTTCAGCACACAGTTGTGTGCTTCCTTTGAGATTTTGGACATGCTAAAAAGGAATTATAGTTGTCCTTGTCTTGGAACTCAGCCTTTAACACAAAATTTGCTTTGTTGGACTTAATTAACCCTCTTAGTTTTCTATTCAGTTTGACAAGGGAGTTTTTTTATCTTTATGGTGTCACTCTTCCTAATTTTAGCTATAGATTTTTTTTTCTTTTGTTGTACAGCCTGTTTAATTTTGGATTCAACCAGACTGGCTCATTTTCAGTTAGTTTATGGCTTACTTCTGGTAGACACAAAAGCTTCTATGCAATCATTGACATGGCTGTACATAGATTTTGTGTATAATTCCACATAGGCAGCTGTGTTGTTTGGGTTTGGAGGGGCTTGATATTTTGACAGGTTATCACCTAATAGAAGGTAGTCTGCCTTGGTGTAATTTCTGTTACATAGTTTGCTGGGGTTACAAAAGTGACTCTTATTTCAAAGAAGCCTTCTTAGTGGTCTAACCTTATCTGAGAGGACATGACACTGGATGGTACTATATTTGTGAGTACCAGGTCCAATATGTTTGTACCTCTAGTAGCTATATGTGTTAACTGGTCCAGGTAGTTTCTGTTTACAAAGTCTAAGAATCTCTGTGTCTACAAATTTGGGGCTGTGTAGTACTCCCAGTTTATATATTATATAGAAGGATAATTAAAGTCCCCAGGAGTATGGTATCTGGTTGAATGGTGAATGTCTCCAATAGGTCTAAGTATGAGTTATGGGTTTCATGGAACACAGAGTGTGACTTATAGCTTGCTAGGATATGGTATGGGATTTTGTCTATGGTAATCTGGATATGAAGGATGTAGATTGAGACACATCCATCTTTAGCTTCTGTCTGTGCAGTTGCTGGTCTAAATGAGTGGAAGGTACTAAAGCTTTATACTGATGAGGTACTCTCTGTGGCTTTAAGCCATGTTTCAGTAACTGTACAGATGGCCACATACTCCGAGGTGGGGAGAGTTTAGAAGGAGAGCAGCTTATTGCTTAGACCCCATGATATTGAGCAATAACACCTTTATATTTCCTTGAGTTGATTTGGGGTGTTGGAAGGTTTGTCAATATGTCACTACCTAAAAAGTCTCTCTGGAGGAGGATAATGTTTTAGCCAATATTCAAAAGCCTAGAGGGGACAGGTGCATACCATCCTTGGCAAAGTAAAGTGGTTTGTTAACCAAGTTCTCCCACGCTGGCATGTATTGGATCCCCATAGCATGACACCAAAAACTATGCCAATTATTAAAGTCAATCATCAGAAGATGATGTTCATATTGTGGCATCATCCTTGGTGAAAGCAGAATGCTGCTCAATGCTAGGTACATACCAGCCTGTGAAACATAATCCAAGAACTCCATAATGTATCTCTTCATATAGTCTAGTGAGATACATCTGAAGTCATTTATACCTACATGAACTATGACTGAATCATGCTGGTATCTGTGGTACAGTGACTTGATTTCATATATAACTTGGTGAATCCTGCCCCCTGGGAAGTGATTGACCATTATTTTTTCATTGTTCAGACTGGGGAATAGGGCATCGGTAAGTTGTACAATGGACTCCCTTGTGACTAGAGTCCTGGGTAGTGTACCTGCTTGCCATATGAACTTGTTTCTTTTGAGTGCTTTTGGGGTTTCTAAGGATAATGTTTGTAGGTGGAATGTCCGGGAGAGCTTTGGGGTTTAGAAAGATTGCATTTAAGTGTCTAAGGATAAGTAGGTTTATGTGTAGGGTGCATAGTATGTGTGGAGGGTGTAGCATGTGTGTTTCTGACAACTAGACTGTTATTACAAATGTTCATATGCAAAAGTTTTGCCTTCAGAGACAGTGTATATACACCTCATGCATACTATATTTGTTTCTTTGAGGATTAAATGGTTGCCAGTAAACACCAGACAATTTTTACATTGTCTCAATATACCCATATCCACCACAGTGGCTGCAGAGAAATTGGGGAGTGCATATCCATGATGTCAGGTCCTATATTGGGTGAGCTACAAGGGTGCAGTGCACCTGGGGCTGGGTGGGCACTCAGTATTATGAATCTTTGGAAAATAATCAGTGGGAAAAGTACTTAAATAGTTTACACAACAGACAATAGCAGTGAGAGAGGGGAAGGAGGGACTTTGGAAGTCAGATTACCATAAGGAGTGAGAGCCGAGGCCCACAGATGCAGCCTTTTAAATCCACAACAGGAAAAGGGTGGGAAAGTTGGGAAGAAATTCAAGCTGCAAGAAGCAGGCTAACTAGAGAGGAATCCAGTCAAATAAAGCTAATATTAGAGCTGTAGTCTTATGACTCTGAGCTACAGGCCAATAACCCCAGGTAGGTTAGAATTTCAGAAACTTTCGCTGAATGTCTCATTGCGGGGTGAGGCAGACACAAAAACAGGGGAACAGAAAGGCACTGAGATGCAGCTTTAAGTAGGTAAATGATATGCAGAATATAAGATTCTAGCAACAAAACTGGAATGTGAACAGCTACAAAAGCACTGAAGCACCAATTCTGGAGCAGAATAAGCAAAACTCTCACTACTGCAAGTCTTCCATAGTCTAAAGCACTAGAGTATGCAGAAATATACCAGTGACACTGTTCATGGAAAAAGTACAGTAATAAATGACTAAACAAGGCTCACATCTGGCAGTAATTCACAGTTCGGCCACAACTGTGAATGAAACTGCAAGACTAAGGCCCCAGACAGGGTTCAAAATACAAAAATCTTTTACAAGTAACTATTCTTATGGAGACAGAAGTGCCATATAATATATAAATAAAATCTTCCCATAATTGCAAATGAAACTACAAGACTAAGGTCCCAGAATAAACTAAAAAAATGCAAACAGATAACTTTTTTGGCTAAACCATGAAAAAAATAGAAAAATACAAAAAAGTATCACCATACTGGTTACTCTATAAGTACAACTTAAAATATTTAAGCAGAATTGAAATACAAGCTTTTTTTTCCCCTTTTTGATGACAAACTTGTTTCTCAGAGTTCTTACAGTTCAGGATTCATAGGAACAGTTAGCTGCATGCAATATGAACATATTTTTATCTTATGGCTGTGTTATTTAACTGAGCATGCCTTTTTAGACTGTATAGTACAGACCAGCAATTTCTATACTTCCCAGTGAGTGCATATTGCTTTCTGCTGCTTCACACCTTTGGGAGATAGCTAAAGGTCATCCGGGTTAACTACAGGCTAGAAAAATAGAAAATAAATTTAAGCCAATTTCTCAAACCTAGAAATACCTTCACTTAGTACATTATTTTGTCATGACTGTTTTGAAAACAGCTCTAATTTATCACTGTAGCAAATCCTTTATCTGATGGCATTCAGAACACAGCATAATTCGCTAACATTTTCTTATAGACGTGTCCCTCAAAATTGAAATGGCTTTGATAGTGCTGTTCCTGAAATCATGTTTAAGAAGTCTAAATGTCCTGCCCAGTTGCACTGTGCTGTTTACTTACCCAAATCCACTTTAAATGATAAAGTTAAACAGACCATTCCTGCATCACAGGTGGTTGCTGTTCCTGGTCCTGTGCAGCCAAACATCAGAGATGTGCAGCTGTAACACTGCAGAGCAGAACCTACAGGACACAAACAAAAACATTTTTAATTATAACAGTCTAATGCATGCAGGAACATCTAAATGCAGGCTAAGCAAGGATAGTGCAGTGAGGCATGTTCAGCACTCTCACATTTTCATGCGCTCTGTCTCATTTATGAGCCTCATTGTATCAGATTTTATATTTTTCATGTGAAATCATTCCTCCTTCTGTATGATATGTAATTGTTGTTGGAATAATCCAAATTATATCCAAAATATCATCCATGTAAGATTTTAATAATGTCTACATACAGATGTAGACACAGACAGACACTCACACCTAACACACACATACACACTTGTACACAACTGTACCCAGCTTTTACTAACTGTGCCCACCTCAGATGTCTTATTTTGAACAAATGAAGAAATATATAAATAATAGCACAAGTGATTTATTTTAGGTAATTATTTTCAGGCATGTAGCATTCACTTTTGGAAAATAAGCACACACACACACACACACACACACACACACACACACACACACACACACACACACACACACACAAAGACATACTACATTATTGTATATGCTACTGCGGTTAGTGTAAGTCCATTATGGATTCATTTTGATATGCTGAAGGTAGTTTCAGTGACTGGAAACAAATCATAAACTGTTCACTGAAACTACCTTTGGCTAACATTACAACTGTTTTTTTTTTGAAGGGGGGCAAGCCCCCCCTCCATACCCCATGTGAGGGGACTGGACTTCTATATACCAACTCTGAGGTCTTACAACAAAACAAATTCTAGTGTTGCTGAACGTAGTTTTGGTAAACAGCACTTGTTGTTTTTGAGTTTGCTGATACTACATTTGACCAAATGACATATTCCCATGCATTAGTTATTTATTTATTTTTCCATGCAGCTTTCTAAGAACCTCTTTTAGCAATGGAAAAACACATACATTACATTTTTGTAAAGTGCTGCTTGCAATTACTTTTGCTAGGTTGCAAGTCAATGACAGAAAGATAAAGCAGGTAGTCATGATACACCATTCATTGGGGATGTCTGGAACAGTCTACTCACCAGTCCAGAGGACATTAAGGGCAGATTAAAGGACTAATTCAAGAAGAACTGCAAATTCTTGCTGACAATAGTGCCCACATCCCTCTTGGACATGGGCAGCCATTACTAATAAGAATCTTAGACATTGACTAGACTTTTTCTATTGAAATATAATGGGTGTAATAGGCTAAGCTTAAAATGATTCTTGGGTCAATAGTCTAGTAACCTCCTATGAACCCATATATTTCTGAATGAAGAAAACCCCACAGAGGCTCTACTGCCCTGTGCAGATAAAAGAGGAAATAAAAAGTTCATTAAGGAAGATGCAGCCAGGGAAACTGTGAGGCTCAGATGAAGTCACAGCAGATACAATCAACATGTTACTTCTTTGTTTTGGAAAGAATGCTGGAAAAACAATTTACTTACTTATGACAGTATGCACCCCAGACATACATATAAGAATATAATAAGGGGTCAGGTAAGTAGAGCCTCAAGGCTTTGTACTAAAGATAGTGATTTTGAGGAAGAATTGATGAATATGGAACATATTTTTAAAAATAGAGGTTACAATGAGGGGTTAATAGTAAGTGAATTAAGTCAGGGTAATATGCATAGAAAATCTGTATCTACATTTAAGACAATTTCATCAGAAGAGCAACATGGCCATAAATTTTCATGTAATAGAATGACATTCACGTATAGTAGTAATATACATGGTGTATGTGACATTATAATACTTTTATCTGATGATAAAATAAAAGAAATAGTAGGGATAGAACCTAAATACGGATTTAGAAGAAATAAAAATCTGAAAGATATTTTAACACAAGAAAAGAATAACCATAAGAAAAGTTCCATTTGTCAAGTAGGTACAAAACCATGTGGGCTATGCAAGGCATGCCAATGTATTAATAGAGAGACTGTTTTTAAGCATCCAGTAACAGGAAAATTATTTTATTTTAAAGCAAAAGCCAATTGTAGAACAAAGAATATAATTTATTTAGCTGAATGTCAGCAATGCAAAGCATTTTACGTGGGAAAAACAAATAATATGTTTAAAGTTAGAATTTTGCAACATCTTTCATGCATAAGAACTAGTAATATGCACAATGCACTTTATAAGCACATAGAAGTAAATAATGACCATTAGTTTAGATTTAGAGCTATTGCAAATGTATTTCCTGGCATAAGAAAGGGTAGCTTAGTAGATGCCACTGAGAGAGAAGAAGCAAAGTGGATAATTGAGCTTTTAGCCCATAGGACACCAGGACTAAATGAATTTGTTCCTATGAAACCTGCCCTCAAAGACAGGAGGGTGCAATATAAATTTTGATTGGTTGGAAATTGTTTTGAATTAGGTATTTAAATGTGACTAAGATTGTTTTTATTTCATCTGAAGAAGGGCAGAGCCCAAAAGCGCTTATCTGTGTTAAAACTGCTTGTTGAATTTTGCTTTATCATATTAAATTAGTGTTTTATCGAAGGATTGTGGTGGTCTACATTGGTTTGTTCGCTAAAGATTTTTTGTACTTTGTGGACCTTCAGTCAGTTTTCTCAATTTGTTTTCTTTGCTGCTGCTTTTGTATTTGGGGAACTGACACACAATGGAACATTTAGAAACTACCATAAGGGAAGATTCTGGTGCTTCACCTGTTATTTCCATGGGAATGAGAACTTTTTCTATAAAAAGAGACCTAACTAATCAAGGAAATCCGTTGCTGAATTTAGAACTACATGTAGCACCTGAGAGATGTACATTGCATCATGTGAGTACAAGTAATGATCTAAAATTTGAAGAAATCATAAGAGACTTTACATTTAAAGTTAATAAGTTAAAAAAGTTACAATGGCAGAGAAATCATTTCGAAGCCTGTTTAAAATTTGACATAGTACCAAGAGGAATGAGGGTGTTTTGTATGCCCTCACAAGGTGAACACTATCCAGAATTACTAGCCAAATGGCAGCATATCAACATCAATACAAGCTTTTCATATATGAAATTACTCCTGGAATTTTTTGCACCAGAGGAAGAGAAACTCACAGCAGAAGTGGGTGTTTTACAAATGCAATTCGAGACTGAATTTAAAGGAGAAAGATTCACTAAAAAACTAGATGAGCTATATTGTGCTTTTTCAATGACTGACCAGAGGTTACAACAAACAAAAGTAAAAAATCTACAATGCGACTATAAAGATTTCATGACCAGTAACATCTTCATATGGCCGAGAGAGGAAAGAGGAGAAATCCATTCCAATGTCTATTTAACTGAGACCAATACGTCATATGCGGAAGTGATTTGAGGTAGAACCACACTGAATAGCGCTCAAAGAGCGCAAGAGACTTTTTGTTTGAACAACAATAATGAACAATTAGTTAGGTCCAAACAAAGCAATTCGGTGGAAATAGCAAATTCAAATTTAATTACAGAACCACTGGGAGAGAGAATTATACAACGCTCTGAATCAGAAGAAAGAATGAACGTTTCTTTAATAACTGCTGTTCCAAATGCAGTTGTTACCCAATCTAAGGACTTGGGTGCAAGGCCCAAGACGAATGAAGCAGTGCAGCAGGGTGAGCATTTTTTATCCCAACTGCCAGCTTCTATGAAGAAAAAAGGAGAATGGAAGAGAGCCAGCAACAAAGGCAGAGGGGCAAAAAAGAGAAGGACATCAAATTGACTGGTGATAATATTGTTTATAATTTATCTAACTATGTTCTTAATGATGATGAATTATTTGTTTTAAACAAAGGTATGTCCTTCGTACCAAGTATAGAAGGCTCTTTTAATGAAATAGTCCTGGATATGATGTTTTATGGTAGAAAAGTAATGTTGCAAAGTTTATTTAACCAACAAAATAAACAGCATATGTTGAGACAACCTAGCACATTTATGCCACCATTTAATTCTACCATGCAAATGTTTCTTAAAGTATGTGAAGCTGATTTATATAAATATCTGGAAGAAGGTAGAAATCAGAAATATTTTAACTTAACAAATACACAAAAGCAAGCATTAATAAATTTACAGAACAATGATAATATCATAATAAAACAGGCAGATAAAGGTGGAGCAGTTGTTGTATTAAATAAGGATGATTATTATTTTAAATTAAATAATTTATTAATAGAAGGTAATACCTACATGAATATTAGTCCATTAGAACTTAATAACATCACAATAGGAGTTCATAACAGTATTAAATGTATGTTGGATAATAATACTATAGACCAAGATCTTAGTGAATTTCTATTAATAGAATATCCGGTAACACCTATTTTCAAATCATTACCCAAGTTAAATAAAAACTATATAGATTCCCCACTGAGACCGATAGTCTCAGGTAGAAAATGGGTAACAGAAAATTTATCTATTTGGTTAGAATATACCTTAAAACCATATACAATAAGAATAATAGAAATTTTGAAAGATACACAACAATTTTTGGAAGCCATAAAAAACGTAGATATTTGTGAAAAAGAAGTATTAATGGTCACCTTAGACGCTGTAAATTTGTTTACAGTAATAGAAAATAAATATGGCATGAATGCTGTTTGTGAACTATGCAAAGAAATGGGTGAATCAGATAATAGGAAATTACTTACAATAAGAAAATGTTTGAATTTGGTTCTATCTAACAATGTATTCATATGCAATAACAATGTATATAGACAAACACAGGGGGTAGCCATGGGAACCCCCTGTGCTAATACATATGCAAATTTAGTTTTGTCATTTTGGGAGAGGTTTTTTGTGTTAGGGGACCAAAACAGATGGAGAAAGCATCTATTTCTTTACAGATGTTTTGTGGACGATGTTTTTATTTTATGGGAAGGGGAAAAGAGTGAACTAGTACTTTTCATTGAATATTTGGAACATACCACTACTTTTTTCAAATTTTCTCTTACATGCTCAGATGAAGCTATAGATTTTCTGGATGTCAGAATTAAAAAAGAAAGATCTGGCTTTGTTACTTCTTTGTGTCGGAAAGAATGCTGGAAAAATAATTTACTTACTTATGACAGTATGCACCCCAGACATACATATAAGAATATAATAAGGGGTCAGGTAAGTAGAGCCTCAAGGCTTTGTACTAAAGATAGTGATTTTGAGGAAGAATTGATGAATATGGCACATATTTTTAAAAATAGAGGTTACAATGAGAGGTTAATAGTAAATGAATTAAGTCAGGGTAATATACATAGAAAATCTGTATCTACATTTAAGACAGGAGGGTGCAATATAAATTTTGATTGGTTGGAAATTGTTTTGAATTAGGTATTTAAATGTGACTAAGATTGTTTTTATTTCATCTGAAGAAGGGCAGAGCCCGAAAGTGCTTATCTGTGTTAAAACTGCTTGTTGAATTTTGCTTTATCATATTAAATTAGTGTTTTATCGAAGGATTGTGGTGGTCTACATTGGTTTGTTCGCTAAAGCTTTAAGTATTTGCTAGGTGTGTCTGAGTATAACGGAATGGGGGGGTCAAAACTAGAGTCAGAGGTGCTGTAGCAAACTGGCACACAGTGTCAGGGGTAGTATGTGACAGAATAATACTAAAGAAGCTGAAAAGTAAGGTGGACAAAACATTTGTGTGACCAGTATTTCTATATGATATAGAAACCTGGGAAGTGGAGGCAGAGCAACTGAGGAAGCTGTTGGCGATGAAGATGAAATGCCTGATATGGCTAGTAGGATGAAAGAACAAATATCCAGTAAGATGCCAAAGTCCAACTTAAGCAGGTAACACGAATGAAGAAAAACAAAGCAAAGTTGGACACTGCTGACAGCTTAAAAAATCTTCTTTATTCTTAAAATCACAAGATAAGCGCTTGTATCCAATATGGCGTTGTTCCGAGGGGTATGCGGATACTTTGTATGCCAGCACAAGGTGACCGCTACCCGGAACTTCTGGCCAAATGGCAAACCATCAATATTGAGACTAGCTTCAAATACATGTCTCTACTAAATGAGTTCTTTTCTCCAGAGTTGGACAAATTAAAAAAAGAAGTGACTGATTTGCAACATAAACTTGAAGTTGAATTTAGCGATGGGCAATATAGTGAACGAATGGAAGCACTATATGTCACTTTTACTGAGAATGATAATAAATTGAAAAAACAGAAAATGGGCAAACTACAGAGGGATTTCCTGGACTTCACAAATGGGAACATATTCGTATGGCCTAGGGCCAATGAGAATAGATCCATGATTAATACTGCAAGAGGATTGGCAGATTCAACCAGGAGGGGAGGGAGGAGTGATGTGATGACGACAATGACAAACGTAGCGCCTGAACATAACACATTTCCCACGCCGTCTCAGAGGGAGAAGGAGAGTGGTATCGGAACGCGTCTTGCGACAGTGAATATTACAACACATGAATCGAGGGAGGAAGAACCAACGGCTGGTTTGGTTGATGAACTAACGCACACAGAACTTACTCAAGTGCAGGAGGGTTCTGCTAATGTTACATTTGATACGATAAACCCAGATACCAGTTCAAGTCATGATGCAGGTACCTGCCCTTTACAACCAAATGATGTATTGAACTTTAACCCAGATGGCAATTCCTTGGGGGCACGCCCCAAGATACAAGGATTGAGCCACAACAACAATTTTTTGGGATTGCTACCAGCACCGGTCAAAAAGAAAGGTCCTTGGAAGCGATCAGTGAGCGAGGACAGGGGGACCGAGAAGAGAAGAAAAATATGGGACTGACTGCTGACAATGATATGGGTATTGTTATTAATTTATCATCTTATGTTTTGAACTCTAGTGAACTAGAGGTGTTGAATAAGGGATTAACTTTTATCCCGAGTAAACATGGTGGTTATGATGAAATGTTGATAGATATTATGTTATATTGTAGGAATGTGTCATTGAAGTTAATGTATGGCAACAGTAATGAGAATGGTCATCCCCTTAGAAAACCAAGTGGTTTTGTCCCGCAACTAACATCTAGTATGAACTTGTTTGTTAGTGCATGTGAAAAAGATATGATAGAATATTACAAGGAAGCAGATTTTAGGAAATACCATAATTTATCTGCTGAACAAAGGACAGCATTAAAAGGCCTTATTGCCAACAAGGATGTTTTGATAAAAAATGCAGTCAAGGGAGGAGCCATTGTCCTTTTGGACACGACATGGTATAACAATAAAATGAATGAGTTGTTACAAGATAGTGACACATATTTACTCATAAATCCAGTAACTGTAAAAAATATTATAGACAGGGTGAATATTCAATTGAATGCTCTATTACATGAGATGAAAATATCTGAGGAAACTTATCAGTTTCTCAAAATAGAGAAACCAGTTACTCCAATCTTCAAAGCATTACCGAAGATACATAAGTCCATCCAGAACCCACCCCTTCGACTGATAGTTTCTGGGAGGGGGTGGGTTACAGAGAATGTGTCAATATGGGTGGAACACACCTTAAAACCCTATTTAGATCAAATGGGTAATGTGTTGAAAGATACAGCACATTTTTTAAGGCTCCTAGGTGAGTTGAATAAATCCTATAGTAAGAACCTATTGATGGTCACTATGGACATTCAAAGTTTATTTACTGTGATTGACAACAAGTTTGGCATTGATAGTGTAGAAATGCTCCTGGGTGACCTAGGAGTCAGTGATGATAAATTATCACTTATTATATCATTATTAAGTATCGTTTTGGAGAATAATGTTTTTCTGGGAGGCAATGGCATATATAGACAAGCGCAGGGGGTAGCCATGGGAACCCCCTGCGCTAACACATACGCAAATTTGGTTCTCTCTCAATGGGAGAGAACACATGTCATTAACAATGAGGAATGGAGACGTCACATACAGTTATATCTACGTTTTGTAGATGATATTTTTCTTTTGTGGGACGGGACAGAGGAAGAACTAGGTCGATTTATTAATTATTTACATTCCACCACGGTGTTTTTTAGGTTTTCCATTAACATGTCACGTAGCTCCATAGATTTCTTAGATGTATGCATACAACAAAACACTAAAGGTTTTAGATCTAAGCTACACAAGAAAGATTGCTGGAAAAACTCACTTTTAGCGTTTGACAGCATGCACCCTAGGTATACATACCGCAATATGGTACAAGGACAGGTGAGTAGGGTATCTAGGTTGTGTTTCCTAGATTCAGATTTTGAAGAGGAAACAACTAGACTTAAGGAATGTTTCAATGATAGGGGCTATAAGCAGAATTTGGTAAATAAAACTGTGGAAAGAGGTAGATCCAAGCGGTTCAGTGATTATAAGCCCTGGATTTTGAGAGCTTTTGAGAGGGAAGAGGTCAGAAAGAGTAATGATGTATTATGTAAAGGCCCACAGGTTATGTTAAATTATAGCAGTAATACTAGTGATATCTGCAATATAGTGAGGAAGAACTGGAACATCTTGACCAGTGACAGCACACTGGGGGGTATAGTGGGACCTCAACCCACGTTCAGATACAGAAGGAATAAAAACTTAAAGGATCTACTATGTAAGGAACCTTCCATATCCAATGCATCTTATGCTTTACCATATTCAATCGGAACGAATAATTGTGGAATATGTAAAGCTTGTCCCTACATAAATAAAGACACTGTTTTTACACATCCTATTACACATAAAGTGTTTCACTTTAAAGGAAGAGCAACCTGCCGTACAACCAACATAGTATATTTAGCAGAGTGTTGTCAATGCCAAGGTTTTTATGTAGGCAAGACAAATAGCATGTTTAAAGTGAGGATTCTTCAACATCTTTCTAGTATTAGGAATAAAGATGAAAGAAATGCATTATGTAGGCATGTGACTTTGTTTCCCACACATACATTTAAATTTAGGGTTATTGTAAATGTTAGACCCAGCACCAGGGGGGGTGACATTATGCTTCAAACAGAAACAATAGAAAGCAAATGGATAGCCAGTTTAATGGCAAATAGGAAGCCAGGTTTGAATGAGTTTATACCAATTAAGCCTATTTTGAAAAATAGGCGTGTATTTCATTGAATGTGCTTGTCATTTTGTTGAATGTGATTGGCTTTTTATGTGTATATAAGCAAACCATCTCATTCATTTTATTTATCTGAAGAAGGGTCATCCCGAAAGCGCTTATCTTGTGATTTTAAGAATAAAGAAGATTTTTTAAGCTGTCAGCAGTGTCCAACTTTGCTTTGTTTTTCTTCATGGCTAGTAGGATACACACTGTGTGACAGATGAGGGAATGGGGACATAGAAGCAGAAGCCAAAGTATCACCCCTTGCAGTGATATTCAGCTGTGTCCATCTGAAGTGAAAGTGGAACATTCATTATAAGGTTTCATACTGGCCCATCATCTTTTAGATGATGGAGCAACTGAGCTAGACTGTCTTCCAGGATCATGACAGAAATTTTAATGTCTGTTAAAAGCTCAAACCTTTCAATCATGTTGGAGACTAGTTCCTCCATAAACTTGTTAGCTAAAGCAGAGTAGATTAATAATGATATGGAACAACGGAAAACAGTTTGAAAGAGTTTGTTTTTTGGTGAATTTATAATGAATCAAAACAATGTGTTAATACGTCTTCTTAGAACATGCTCACTCTTGTCATCTAATGCATTTTAATAATATACTGCACTTCCCCTGCCAGGTATGCATAGTACAACTTGTTTGGATTAAACTAGTCCAGCATAAATCAAAGTCCAGGTCTAAAACCTGTTTCATGATCCGCCACATTGGCTGTGCCATGAGGCTTTAAAATGCAAACAGAGAGTGCAAGTATATGGATTCTGTGAGGTCACAGTTGTTTGGAAAGTACATACTACTGTCAACCAAACCAGGAAGCCAGTTCTCATACGTGGAGTGGCAATTTTGGGGACAGGAATTAATACAAGCTTTGTTATGCTGGAAAAAAATAAGAGATATATAGGACCTGATGTAAAGATGATAGACCTTCCAGTCCAACACTGAGAGAATGGTAAAAGTGTTAATGATTACTCTATGCATTGGGTAAGAGACACAGCTAATTCACTAGGTATGACTGTCAAACAAGTTAAAACTACCCCCATGGTATATCAAAGGAAAAAGCTAAACATAAAGCAGACCTAAAAATGAAAAATATATATTTAGCGATTAGAAGTAGCTTGTTTATTTTATGACTTGTGCATTAACAAGAAGTAGATTACTACATCATCCTGGGGCTTTCTATATGTAGAATACTGTTAACAAATAAGATCTTATAAGTACCGCCTTATATCTGCTGTTTTAGCAGTTGTAGATAATAGGCAGTCTGTGCCATCAAATGTACTGCATTTGAGACAAAGATCAAAGTAGTATTACTACTGATAACAAGTGTTAATATTTGCACCTAAATGCACCAATCAAGGTGGCACTATCATTGTAAGACCTTTCAACAAATGTCTTGCAATTACAGTGATGTTGTATGTAGAAGCACACCAATTAGAAATGCAAAATATACAAAGACCACTGTTCTTTATCACCTTGGATTTGTTTCTTAGTAAAGATTAGAAAATGTAAACTTTTTTTCCATAACGTAGAAGACCAAACTGGTATTTTAATATATTAATTGTCAAATGTTGTAACCGTAGTGGTATCCTCCATTTTATTTTGCTTGATGGATTGCTTAAAATATGAAGTATACAAAGATGTGTACCTTCTTCCTGGATCCATTGGAACTTTATAACTACTTCCATGTCATTTATTTTAACTTTTTTGGGGATTGAGGGCGGCAAAGAATGCAAGACTGATTACCTTCTCCTTTCTAGATTCTGTGTTTAGGACAGAACTGAAAGCTTTTCTGCATAATAAAAACATGTCAGTTAAGATTGTTTTCCAATGGTGCAAACTTTGAGGTTACTTAGAAATTAAAATGTTATTGTAGTAGAATTGTTTGTGTCTAGTCCCTGCAGCTTGATTGGTGATTACACATTGACAAATTGGCTTTGCTTTAGTAAAGTACCTCACAGGATGTGCAGTAGCAAGTCCTGCCCAAACCATGGCTTTCCTCCGAGATTTCCTGATGGGAATGGTTAAACTACTAAATATTCATGCGTGTTTTGCAAACGCATGCATCATGCAATAAAACACATTTCTAAAAATGTCATCTTACTTACTGGATATTTGAGAGATATGATTGCATCCATCAATAATAGCAGTGTAATTCCAACAAATAAGCACGCTGTCTTGTACTGCCTCCCACTTCACTCATCTGCTTTCTCTGATCCCCCCAAAAAAGTTTTCTTTTCCACTTGAAAATGTTAACACTTATATTTCTTGAAAAGTGGGGGTGGGATGGAAGTCCTCAGCAGTTTTTATTGTTACAGTGGTGAAAATGAATAGAGTAACATGTATGTTTATAAATGTGTTTTCTAATATACAGCCAAAATATATTTTTAATAAAAATGGGCACTTTCCTTTATGCAGATGTTAATTTCATTACTACTGCTTACAAGATTCTGGTGCCACTTGAATTTATGTCATACAATCTTTGTTTCAAACGTTACTTGTACTGTACTCTGCTTGTGTTACCCTATAGTTAACCCAAAATGCAGTGTACTGTACTCTGCTTGTGTTACCCTATAGTTAACCCAAAATGCATACCCATCTGTTTGTACTGGTCCTTGTTTTAACATATCTTTTTGTGCTTTCACTCTCAATATTGATTGCAACCATGGCTCTCAACCAGCTGTGGAATAATGCCAGAAATAATCGGGAGCATTTTAATATACTAGAACTATTAATCTGGGATTTTGACAGAGTAAACAAATGCAAATTAATATACAAATAAGCACACTGTCTTTGTATAAACATTAACATAAGCATGTATTGTGTCTCACTTCACTTATCTGCTTTCTCTAATCCCCCCAAAAGTTCTCTTTGGGACTTTGGAAATGTTAACGGTTATATTTCTTGAAAAGTGGGGGTGGGATGGAAGTCCCAAGCAGTCTTTACTGTTACTAGCATAAGACTTGACACGTGTTGCATACTTGTCTTGTGCTGGTTTGCTTTTACCTTAGTCAGATATTTGCTTGTCTGCATTGTTTACTTTTGGCTTACTCCCATACTGACATTGTCTTGCAGTATTTTTACAAAAATGTCTTAATTGTTACATTCAGTAGTTTCAGAGGTGTTGTAAAACATGAATAGGTTACCCATTTTGAGCTAGACAAGTACTACAAAACATTGATCAGATTTTAAATTGATGGGCAGATGAACTGCAAAGAGGGGTGAATATTTGTGGTTTGCATGCATATTTTTAAATAGGTTGCTTATAATGTAAAAATCTGTTCATGTTAGCAAGAAATTCTTTTAGAGATGTAAACAATAAAAGTAAGGCTGTGTTGCCACTGAAACAGTGGAATTTTTACTTACATTAGTGTAGTACCTCGTGCAAACGGGACTCCTGATTACATACTACAGGATTTCTTTACCTTATAGTTTATTAATACATGTGATTTTCACTGTTAATTAAGCACAGTGACATTCCACTTCCTATGACATGTTAGCAAAAGGGATGATTCAGAGGAAAAAATTCAACTGTGCTTAATTAACAGTGAAAATCACATTTATTAATAAACTGTAATGTAAGGAAATCCTGCAGTATGTAATGCAGTCAGTATGTAATACAGTCTGTATTTCTAAGGTGTCCCGTTTGCAATGAAAACAACTGTTTTGCAATTGCTAGTGCAAGTACTACAAGCTTATTACTGATGTGTCCAGTGTGGTTCTCAAATATTATACCATGACCCCCTCCAAAACGTGCATGCTGATTGGCCAGCGTGCACATTGTAAATCGAGTTATACTGATGGAAAAAGGTCCGGTCGCCCGGACTTTTTTCCATTAGTATAACTCTCTTTTTAAAACCTGTCTCGCTATGTTAAATGGGTTTAACATAGCGAGACAGCTTTAAAATAAGCAACGGAGATCTCCGTTGCTTATTTTAAAGCTGTCTTGCTATGCTAAACCCATTTAACATAGCGAGACAGGTTTTAAAAAAAAAAGCAACGGAGAAAGCAAGATCTCCGTTGCTTTTTTTACTGTTTCGCTATGTTAAATGGGTTTAACATAGCGACAGTTTTAAAATAAGCAACGGACATCTCCGTTGCTTATTTTAAACTGTCTCGCTATGTTAAACCCATTTAACATAGCTTAAAACAGTAAAAAGCAACGGAGATCTTGCTTTCTCCATTGCTTTTGCTCACAGCTCTGATGTACTGCGCAGGCACGCAGTACATCAGAACTGCCGCGATGCCAGACATCTGCGGAAGGGCAGTAAACAGGCATTATACTATGCCATTATTTAAGAAAAGTAATAGTTTCTTTTCTTAAATAATGTCATATAATAGCAATAACACGCCTGGTGGGTAATGCTGTATTTACCCACGGTTGGCTTTGTTTGGTCCTCGGCTTCCTGGGACCAAACCATGCCAACTGTGGGTAAATCCAGCATTACCCACACCCAGGCGTGGGTTATTGCTATAATATTCATCTGTATCATTATGCAAGAGGTACAACCAATTTATGCAAGATGTTACATGGAAATCTGCATACCTGTCAGTCATTGGCTGTTTCCATGCCTGTTTCTCATGTCAATCATTATGGACACTCCCACTTTCTGAGCAGACCTGGGTTTGAGGTACTATACTAATACAAAGCTGCCAACTCTGGCCATGTAAGCATGCCTTCCAGCATTAGGCCAGTGTAAAATAAAACTTTTTTATAGTTATGTAATGGTTCCAGGGCCAGTATTAGTATAAAATTAAGTACCAGCAAATACTGAAATTTGCTTTGCTGCTGGAGTGTTCTGGTTCAAAATATCTGAAGTTTTCATTACACTGACAACATCGAAATATTTTCAGTTTTGGTCTTAAGTTGCTTTTCTGGTGAAGCACACATTGGCATTGGTATTTCCTTTCTTTTTTTTTTTTTTGTGGTAGATTTCTATCATTCAAGGTGAAGAGATCACAGACTTCAGCATAAGTCTTAAGAATCCCTGATTTTGTTTCACACATTGATATGCTCCTCTTAATATGTTATAATGCAGAGATACAACAGCAAGGACTGCATTCAATAATGTTAATTAAAATTCTATCAGATATCCAGATGAATGATACAAGTATTTTAAAAGCATACCAGATAAAGTCAACTCTCTCCCTAACCATTGAATGAAATGGCTAAATGATCTAATGTGTGGCAAGTGTTGTTTAAACGAGAAGAGGGACTGAATTTGTCCTGCATTTTTCATGACAGTTGGTGCTATTTATATCTTATAAGCCGCTTCTGTATGCAAACTTTGTGTAAGATAAAAGTAATACGAATATTATGTTATATAAGCAAGTGAAACTAAATAACACAAGTACATTTTAGTAAAAAGTTGCAATGATTTTTTATTTAAGGAAATTGTACATGTTGTGCTACATGAAAATAAACACAGAGAATCAAATCTATTACTACAAGATGAAGCTTGTTAGCAGCTCACAAAATGAGCTTCTGTGCTGTATTGTCAGACAATATTAATGACATTATGTGCATCACTAATAATAACCATATTGTGATCTTGTAGTCTATGTTTCTACTTTTATCTGTACTGTTTTTAATTCTGACCCATTTTTTAAAAAGCATAGTTTATGCCAGTCCAACATAAAAGTATGCTAATAAATAGTGGGGGAATTGTGTTTCTCATATCTGAGTTGCCACTTGATTACAAGATGCAAGGGATGGAATCCTGCTGGTAGCTTGGGTAACCAGGATTCAATTAGCAGACTTGTCACTGAAGTAGCCAGGCAGGGAGGGAGAGGATTGTAGGTATGTGGACTAATCACAATTCCCAGGGGTAAGAGAGTGCTGTAGGTGCTTGGCAAGCAGGAAGGACAATGCAAATTCTCCAGTAGATATCAGGGAACCCAATTCCATTGCTTCAGGGAAAGGGTAGGGACTATTTTCTGGCAGCAGAAGTGAATGATGACCAGCATGGTCAGCTCATTGCATATTGCCCTTTTGATGCATAGCTGAATGCATGCAGGCAGCTAGTGACATAAAGCAAAACCCCCCAAAAAAAATTACTGATGGCCACCTTAATGATAACCCCTCTCAGAATACTCTCAGACAACTCTTACCCATTTTGATGAAGAATGTGATGATTGTGTGGGAAGGGGGCAGGGCTGATGATATGTAGTTGGCAGATCAAAAACAAACAAAAAAATTTAATTTGAGCAAGATCTATCTTGTGGTGGTGGTAGTGGGGGATGGGAGCATTAATTTTCTGCAGCCAAGGACAAATAAATATATTGTGTTACAACTATTGTGAACAAGCAAAACATGTTAATGTAGTCTGAATTTAACATTTACATCCCTGGGACTTCTGGTAGTCTGTTTGGGCATCTTACATCTTTACCTCACATGTTGTAGGTGGTAATGTTTGCATCTAACATGGTCCCGTAGACTTGCTGACATCTGTAAATATGTGCTTTATGACCATTATGACCATCTGTGGTATATATATTCTTAGCCTGTTCCTTCATTTTCTGTTTCTAAAAAATTAAGTCTGATTTAAACATGCATTTTTTGGACATCTAAATTTCCATGTTTTTTTCCAACTTATCCAGACACCCATTAGAATAAATAAGAATTCCGACAAGCATTCTACTCTTGATTGGATACTAGTCAGCAAGAGCCCCCAATCATGCACAGCTGGCTGCCTACCGGATAGCCTCAGTGATCATACCCCAACTTTCCTACTCAAAAATACATATATCAGGCTAAACCCATTACCTATCAGCAAATACATAATAAAGTAAACTTTAACCCTGACAACTTCATCTCAGCCCTAAAAAACTGCAACTGGACTCCACTAAAATACCTCAACCTTGATGACGCTGTCCAATTTTACAATACCACCTTCCTTAAAGTCCTAAACACCCATGTGCCCACAAGATTTACTAGAGTTAAAGCCCAGTCCTCCCCAGCTGCAGAAAGCCACTAGATCAGAAATAAAAAAACGAGATAGAGCCTGGAATCACTGGCACAAGACAAAAAACCCCTCTGCTAGAAATTCTGTGAATTGCGTAACAAAGTTAAAAAATTTATAAAACAAGACAAAATCCTATATTACCAGTCTGCCCTGAACTCCACCCAAAACAACCCTAAACAATTCTGGTCAGCCATCAACTCCATCCTCCACCCAGGAAAAGTAGGAACCCCTCCACCAAACAAAACAAACTCCTCTGAAAACATTGTCACCTCTTTCAACACCTACTTCACACAAACCGTTCTATCACTAGCAAAACAACACAACCCCTCTCCCCTACCCCCTCCAACTACACCTAGTAACCTGCTCACTGCATTCAGTTTCTCTATTATCCCTACCTCCAATATAAAAAAACTCTTATCAAAACTAAAGCCCACAAAACTAGCAGCTGACAGCCTCCCAGCTGAGTACCTTAAAATTGCAGCTAAAGGCCTAGCTTACCCAGTTGCAATCCTGATTAACCAATCTTTATCTGAAAGCTATGTCCCTTCACAATGGAAAATATCCCACATTATCCCCCTCCACATAGGTGGGCCCTCCACAGAATTCACCAACTACCGGCCCATAGCAATTCTGTCTCCTCTATCAAAAATACTTGAGAGATGCATTCACTCTCGAGTTCTAAACTACCTTCTTACTAACAACCTCCTATCTAACACACAACATGGTTTCCGACCATACCACAGCACAATCACTGCCTTATTTGCTTTCACTAATACAATCCTTCAATATAAAAACAATGGTTATTTCACCTCTGCAACTTTTCTAGACCTATCTAAAGCATTCAAAATGGTCTCCCATAAACAACTCATCACTGTCCTCAATACTCTATCCTTCTCTCAATCTGTCACAAACTGGTTCCAGAGCTACCTGACTGACTCCCATCAATCCATTGTTTGGCATAATGATATATCCCCCAACTCCCTGTCTCAATAGGTGTTTCCCAAGGATCCATCCTTGGACCCTTACTATTCTCCATATTCACTAATAATCTAGCCTCTGCTACCAAACAGGCCACTCTCATACAGTACGCAGATGATTCCACCATCATCTGCTCAGCCCACTCCCTACCTGAACTTCAAAAGACCACATGGGAAGCCTTTTCCTCAATTGAAACTTGGCTTGCAGATGCACAATTAATACTTAACCCAAACAAAACACAACTCCTCATCTTCCAACCCACCAAACACAATCTAAACACCCACCAATTTAATATTAAAGCCAATGACAACACCATTATCCCCCAACAGACCACACCAAACTACTTGGAGTTGAAAATGACAATAACCTTAAGTTTGACATCCACATCTCGTTAACCATTAATATTCTGCAGCCAAGGACAAATAAATATATTGTGCTACAACTATTGTGAACAAGCAAAACATGTTAATGTAGTCTGAATTTAACTTTTACATCCCTGGGACTTCTGGTAGTCTGTTTGGGCATCTTACATCTCTACCCCACATGTTGTAGGTGGTAATGTTTGCATCTAACATGGTCCCGTAGACTTGCTGGCATCTGTAAATATGTGCTTTATGAACATTATGACCATCTGTGGTATATATATTCTTAGCCTGTTCCTTCATTTTCTGTTTCTAAAAATTAAGGCTGATTTAAACATGCATTTTTTGGACATCTAAATTTCCATGTTTTTTTCCAACTTATCCAGACACCCACTAGATTAAATAAGAATTCCGACAAGCATTCTACTCTTGACTGGATACTAGTCAGCAAGAGCCGCCAATCATGCACAGCTGGCTGCCTACCGGATAGCCTCAGTGATCATACCCCAACTTTACTATTCAAAAATACATATATCAGGCTAAACCCATTACCTATCAGCAAATACATAATAAAGTAAACTTTAACCCTGACAACTTCATCTCAGCTCTAAAAAAACTGCAACTGGACTCCACTAAAATACCTCAACCTTGATGACGCTGTCCAATTTTTCAATACCACCTTCCTTAAAGTCCTAAACACCCATGTGCCCACAAGATTTACTAGAGTTAAAGCCCAGTCCTCCCCATGGCTGCAGAAAGCCACTAGATCAGAAATAAAAAAACGAGATAGCGCCTGGAATCACTGGCACAAGACAAAAAAACCCTCTGATAGACAGAAATTTTGTGAATTGCGTAACAAAGTCAAAAAATTTATAAAACAGGACAACATCCTATATTACCAGTCTGCCCTGAACTCCACCCAAAACAACCCTAAACAATTCTGGTCAGCCATCAACTCCATCCTCCACCCAGGAAAAGTAGGAACCCCTCCACTAAACAAAACAAACTCCTCTGAAAACATTGTCACCTCTTTCAACACTTACTTCACACAAACCGTTCTATCACTAGCAAAACAACACAACCCCTCTCCCCTACCCCCTCCAACTACACCTAGTAACCTGCCCACTGCATTCACTTTCTCTATTATCCCTACCTCCAACATAAAAAAAACTTTTATCAAAACTAAAGCCCACAAAACTAGCAGCTGGCAACCTCCCAGCTGAGTACCTTAAAATTGCAGCTAAAGCCCTAGCTTACCCAGTTGCAATCCTGATTAACCAATCTTTATCTGAAAGCTATGTCCCTTCACAATGGAAAATATCCCACATTATCCTCCTCCACATAGGTGGGCCCTCCACAGAATTCACCAACTACCGGCCCATAGCAATTCTGTCAAAAATACTTGAAAGATGCATTCACTCTCGAGTTCTAAACTATCTCTTTACTAACAACCTCCTATCTAACACACAACATGGTTTCTGACCATACCACAGCACAATCACTGCCTTATTTGCTTTCACTAATACAATCCTTCAATATAAAAACAATGGTTATTTCACCTCTGCAACTTTCCTAGACCTATCTAAAGGATTCGACATGGTCTCTCATAAACAACTCATCACTGTCCTCACTACTCTATCCTTCTCTCAATCTGTCACAAACTGGTTCCAGAGCTACCTGACTGATTCCCATCAATGCATTGTTTGGCATAATGATATATCCCCCCAACTCCCTGTCTCAATAGGTGTTCCCCAAGGATCCATCCTTGGACCCTTACTATTCTCCATATTCACTAATAATCTAGCCTCTGCTACCAAACAGGCCACTCTCATACAGTACGCAGATGATTCCACCATCATCTGCTTAGCCCACTCCCTACCTGAACTTCAAAAGACCACATGGGAAGCCTTTTCCTCAGTTGAAACTTGGCTTGCAGATGCGCAATTAATACTTAACCCAAACAAAACAAAACTCCTCATCTTCCAAATGACCAAACACAATCTAAACACCCACCAGTTTAATATTAAAGCCAATGACAACACCATTATCCCCCATAAGACCACACCAAACTACTTGGAGTTGAAAATGACAATAACCTCAAATTTGACATCCACATCTCATTAACCATAAAAAAGTACACAAAAAAAAAACTAGGAGCTTTATACAGAAATAAGCAATTCCTCACCAAAACAGCCAGGATTTTAGTTGCAAATAGCCACCTTATCTCCACCCTACTCTACACATCTCCAATATTTACCAATCTAAGGCAAAGTGAGTTAGGTAAACTTGAAGCTTGCTACAACAAAATAGCAATGTTTGCCACTGGCGCAAACTACTGTAGCCACCTCTGCACCTCATTTACTGAACTAGACTGGCTAGAACTCCCTCACCTCCTTCAATGGTACCAACTCTCACTTACCCACAAACTACTAAATCATCCTCTAAAAGTCCCCTCCTTCCAAAATCTACTCCAACCCTATCATACCACCAGACCACTATGCTCCAGCAACAAAAATCATTTACTGGCAACTAGAACCAGGAACTCTGCTGGAGAAGCTCTCTTCTCCTACTCCATAGCAAAATTATGGAATACCCTTCTTCACACTATAACTTCTGTGTCATCACGCACTAACTTCAAGGCTGCTCTAAAATCTCATCTAAAAGAGCACTGGGCATGCCCCTGCAACAAACATCAACATCTCTACCCCAACCTCCCTTTCTTCTACCCCTCTAACTACCTTCAGATTACAGCCAAATACATTGCTTGTAAACCTGTATCTTAGCTGTAATCTTAGCCACTGTTATTCAAGGGTAATAGCTGCTAGCTCAGCTAATTAAATACTTGCTAATCTTTATGGCACCAATGATATAAGTGTTGTACCATTTAACTAAATACTTAATTTCATTTTGAACTATAACTGTTTACTACTATTGTTAAACAAAACCTAACTATACTTCTTGTAACTTGTAATTAATTGTTGTTTTTAATTGTTTTTATTATGGAGCTTTTCTCCCTGGGCCTCCGTTGAAAAAGGACCTGTGTCCAGTCAGATATTCCCAGTCAACAAATGTAAATAAATAAATAAATAAATACATAAATAAATAAATAAATAATAAAAAATTTGTTCAACTACATTTTTTTATAAAGAGCATTGCTTGACTGTATGTAATTTCTCCTGAGTGAAATGAGAAAAATCAAATTTATGCTGGTTACATGTGTGTGTGTCTGTGAATGTGTGTTGACACATACACAGCTAGGGTCTATATCAGTACATCGAAGTTTTAAAACTTTGACTGTTCTAATATCAACCCTTATTCAGCGAATGTTAAAAATAGTGAAGCTGCAGAACACCGAATTCTTTCCTAGGGAAAGAATTCAGTTGGCCGGTTCTGTGGTTTCGCTATTTTCAGCACTGTGGTGGAAAGTTACAGGTCAGGTTCAGGTACATGTGCGATTGTGTGTACATTAGGGTTAGGGCGCGAATTAGATGATTTAGGGTTAGGGCGGGATTAGGTGAGTTAGGGTTAGGGGCGGGTTAAATGAGTTAGGGTTAGGGGGCGGGTTAGGTGAGTGTGCAATAGTGACGGACCTTAGGGTTAGGATTTGGGTTAAGGTAAGTGGATAGATAGTAGTGCATGTACAGTTTAGTATAGGGTTAGATGTAGGATTTTAAGTGTATGTGTGTTGATTGATGTTTTTTTTTGGTGTGCTTGTGTTGTGTGTATGTGTTTCGGAATAGCAAATTTTTTCCTTGGGAAAAAATTTGCAGTTCTGAAAGTTCAATATTTCGTAGTTTAGATATTTAAGGTTTGATGAAATAGTGTTCATTATTTTCATCTTTTGATAGTGTGATATAAACGCCACAGCTACATATATAGATCCCTAGATGTGTCTGTGTCTTTCGGCTTTTCCTGGTTAAGGGTCGCCACAGCGGAACTCCGGTCCGCTAATGATTGGCAGTAGAGTTTTATGTACTGGCTTGCCGGGCCTAACGCACAACCTTCAATGAAGGAACGCCCATTCGCGCATGTCACCACACAGAAGACGCTATAATTGAGAATCGAATGGGCAACATCTAACTGGGAGGCGACAATGCTACCGCAGTACCACCACCGCAGTCAGGTGTAATAACCAAATGGAGTACAGGATTTTATGTGAATGCTAGAATACTTGGGTCTATTAAATAAAATGCTTTTAGGATTTTAGGGTAGAAAGGTGTTTTATATATTAAAAATATATTATCAAAATTTATTATAAGTTTTAAAAAGAGGTATTGGACATGAGCAACAAATTTAACACAAACGTTACCACATAGATGCTACAGTACTTCCATTTCAGTCCCTTGCTCTTTGTGCATCTCCATCCCCTTCTTTACCTTTACACATACTATTTTATTAGTATTTTGCATCAAGAACTAGCCCTTGCTGCATTCTTCTCTGTTAGTTGTTTTATCTGATATTGCTTACCAAATTTGTTCTTGGCATACCTTCTGTTCCTTGCATTTAGTGCAGTCTTTTTCCTCTACTGCTGCACTGCTTAATTTTTTAACCCTGCACTCTTAAAAAAAATTTCTGATTCCCCTCTACCACCCTGTGAATACAAGGCTTCCATGTGGAGCATCAGCAATCACCCATTTTGGAAGGTGTGGTCCAGTGCAGTCACATCTTTGTAACAGATGAGACTTTCTGTTAAGACTAGCTTGTTTTCTAACCTTTCTTCTGCTAGAATCATACTCGCTACTGTTGGTCATAATTATGTTGTATGTTCACTTGTAAGCAGATCTCCAAAGCATTTTTAGGGTTATAGTAGTAATGACATCCTTTCCAGCTCAGAAAGGAGAACATTTCATTGGCATCCCCCTAGCCCCACTCCAGTGAGTTTCCTATACCTGGTACTGCTTAAAGAAGCAACACATGTGACAATGTGGTATAGTTATTGAGCATTAATACATGCACACAAGAGTGCATGCATGTACATGTGAATACACATACAGACATGAGCACACACACACACACACACACACACACACACACACACACACACACACACACACACACACACACAAACTCTTTAAGATTTGATTTGCACAAATGAACACACACCTGGAAAAGGCTGGCACAGATTCACCTGCTGTGCCCCCTTCTGCCCAGACTGTAAGGTAGTTGTCACTGCCGCCAGAACCACTGCCAGCTACTTTAAGGCTCTTACAAGGCTACCCAATTATACTAAGTGAAATTATTATTAATACAAATGGTACTTTTGACCAGACAGGCTTTCAGGAGTATCCATATTTATCAGCAAATACATATGTGTAAATACTCTCAAAACTTAAATATTTTCTAAAAAAGACCAGGCACAATGAGAAGCTGAAATATATTTAATAATAAATAATAAAAGAACAAAAAATTGCTAAATATCTATTTACAGTAAACACCAGAGTTTCAGCCACAGGGAATATTATAAATAACACAGTTGGAAAGGTTCACACAGTTATAGAAAAACAATATTTAGCTAATCTCACTATCTATTCCTGATTGACTAAAAGAGTTACTGTTCCTACTTACTGAATACAGTAAGGCAAGATGGATGAGTGGTCCTTGTTATCAGATCCAAGACAGAATACAGGATGCAACTGGGACTTTAGTCTCCTCTAATATTAAAACATTATTTCTGTACAGAATAACATCACACACATCTTGTCACATGACTCTATTTCCCACACTATCCCCTATCCCTAGAAGCTACCAGGGTTTAACACCTATGTGCTACAATACACACAGATAGAGCTTTGCTCGGATGTGGTGCAGCTGCTGGAAGTCATAAAACCATAAAAAAAATTTCACTCTTCCTACAGGAGCTACCAACTATTCTCTAGCACAGACATTGTGTGTCTCCATTCAAAACAGTTGGATATCATCTTTATGGCTTAACCCATAAAGTATTTTCATTTCAAGAATATTTTGCAAAGTCAGGTGGATTAAAATTAACCTCTTCACTTCCAGTATATGCTGTTACAATGTATACATTTAAACACTTACAATAATGTATATATGTTTCTTATCCTTCCAGCAGGGCATGCTGTTGATACATTTTAACACAAGCAAACCTCACAAATACATGTTCAGCACAAGCATCTGTACAAATCAGTTTGATATAAAAATACAAAATGAGATATAATTATTTACAAAACTCCAGCTAGCTGTGCTGGCATATGTTAAAAATCCACCACCCTGTTTCTCCTGGCATGGCCGGCAGTACCTCCTATCATCTCAGATACAAACACAAATAAAAACACTGCCTATAATATAGTACCTAGTTACTCTGCAGTTTGTGCTTTCTCTGCACCTATGGTACATTTGCAGCTATGGAATACATTACAAATGACTGAGTTGTAGTTAGAATTTGCTTTTGGTTTTCTGATTAGTCTAATTTTTTTTATTTAAGCATGAGTTTGTATTGCTTATAATAAAACATGTGCCTGATGAAGCAGACCTGTAACACAAGGCAGTAACACTTGACTGTTCTATGTATATATACACATGCACACATACACACACAAATGCAAAAACTCATGCCATTAGATCTACCATGTGTATTTCAAAGTTAATCCTTTTGATGCTATATATAAAAGTTGTTTGATGTCAAAACACAAGCTCTGGATGCCAAGCTATGCGATATATACTAAGTGTAATGATAATGTGAAAACTGCATAACTGAACTGATGAAAAAGCTGATCTCTTCAATTGTGTTCAGACTTAACTGTTATCATTTTAAAAGTTACCATAAAAAGAAAGTTGAAATACTGTCTGAAGAAATGCATCATTTGCGTATTTACTCTTGAGACTATGAGTGACAGTAATCTGCTTGCTTTCGTGCTTGACTCTCAGGAACAGCTAAGTGATGATATGACTGTCCTCCTCAGTGTCATGAAGTTTTTATGATACATTTAAAATAATACAGGAACAGGAATTTTAACAGGGATTGAAAAAGTTACTAGAAAGTCAAATGAATCTAAATGATACAGGAAGCTTGCAGATTTATTATTTAAAAAAAAAACTGTTTACTTTTATAATTTGTCTTTTTTAAGGCAGGATTTACTTACTGTGTGTGAATCCTATAAACTACCAATCCAAACTTTTTCACTACAGTACTGTGTTTCTAAAGGTGTTGGCCAGCGGTTAGTGTCATCACTTCACAGTGAGAGGTTCTCTGGTTGTCTTCTCAGCTGGAGTGCCTTCTGTGCAGAGTCTGCATGTCCTCCCTGTGGTCAAGTGAGTTTTAAAGACATGCAGTAGGTGTGTGTATGTGTGTGCCTTCTGTGAAAGTTTGGCACCGGGCTCGCAACTCGACACCGTAAAAACACACTGCCAATCAACCTATGGACCGGTGATTCACTGTGGCGACCCCTAACAGGAGAAGCCTAAAGACATTGCTCGCTTTTACTGTGTTTCTGGAGTTGCACGGGTTTAAGATTAGACCTGCTGGTTGTATCAAAGCTTCTTAATATGCTGACCTTGTTAGCATTGATACCATATTTATTTCACTTTTAATGCATACTTTTGTTATGCATGGTCTGCACTGAGCAGTTCAAAATCTGTGCTTATTACTAGAGTGCAAACATAAATTCCTCCAAAAAGTTGCCTTCAGACCCTTAGTTTGAAAAAAAGGTTGAAAGAAGCCCAGCATGACAATATTTACCTTTTGCGAAAATGGACTTAATGCATTTAGCAGTGGATCTTGGAGAAAATTAACCATGGTGAAGTAAAACCTGGAAAAAGAAGTTGGAAATTGTTCCAAATTCCTTCTTTACTTACTATATATATATATATATATATATATATATATATATATATATATATATATATATATATATATATATATCTATCTATCTATATATATATATATATATATATATAGATGGGCTGTGCCCCCCACACCCCCCCTACTTATATATACTAACTCCGAGATTGCACAAACACAACACAAAAGCTCACACTGCCCTCCTAACTCACACCAAACCCTTTACAAAACACACACACTTACCTTTCTCCCTCACCTCACACACAACCACACACACCCACACCACACAAAAAAACACAAACCATTACATTACATAGCAACCCTTCAATACAACCGAAACATAACAATGACATAGCGCGTTACATGCGCGATTACGCGCGTATGCTATTTATTTCTTTCGACGCTAGAGCTTGAGATACTGAAATTCGACATTTCAGTATTTCTATATATATATATATATATATATATATATATATATATATATATATATATATATATATATATATATATATATATATATATATATATATATATATATATATATATATATATATACATATATATATATATAAATATATATATATATATATATATATATATATATATATATATATATATGTAGGTCCCCTTCAGTAGTTCGCACGTTTACAAGTTTGAACCGCATATGGCCGAGACCATATGTTCGAACTTGTAAACGTTCAATCGGACTGAATGGAGATCTCTGCACAGTGCGAAAAGGGAAGATTTCCCATTTCTGCAATGTAGTGCGATATCAGAGTTCATATATTTAAGTAAGATGGGTGTGGGAGGTGCAGGGGGCATAGCCCCCCCTGCTATAGAAGTTTAGTTTTGTGTTTTGTTGTTTTATTTGTTTTTACTTCAGTGTTCAAACTTTTATGAGTTCAAACATATGGTCTCGGCCATATGTGGTTCGAACTTGTAAAAGTTTGATCTACTGAAGTAGATCTATATATATATATATATATATAAATAAAACAACTTCATTTACATATTTTATTTCTAATTCTCACTTGGATGCTTGCTGTTCTTTCAACCCATTTTGTTATTTTCTTTTATTACAACCTTTTGTAGAAGTGTCAGATGGACTGGAGTTGAGTAGTGTTTTTTATACAATTTTTACAACTTGTCTGACTTTTGTTTCTTTTCTTGTGATTGCAGAGTGACAATAGTACAACAGTGTGTCTGGTGGTGGATCCCTCAAACCTGGGGTGCACAGGGGTAAGCAATTGGACTGATATGATTTATTTGTAATTTGCTTTCTTGCCCAATAGTTATCTTTTAAGTAATGCAAGTGGCATCATTTTTGTACTCGGGAATACTTCCAAGGCAGAATGTGCAAGGTGATTTTTTTGAGGGACTGGGACTTGAGAAGGATATAATGAAACCCTCTGGATTGTCAGTGTTAAAATGAATACATTAATAGAAATATTGTTTATATAAAATATTGTTACATTTGTATGTTTGAAATGTTTTTTTACACATAGTGAAAATTCCTGCAGAGGTATCCTTTTTGATAGCAGAGTTTTAAGTTATTGGGGTTTTACTCAGGATTTTACTGTCAGTATTACATTGTATACCTCTTATGCTCTGTCTTTGTTGACTGCTGTATAGGTCACTGAGTTAAAATTCAAAAGTCATAATAATGAGGAACATGGGATACATTTGGGAGGGGTATGTGGAGGAGTTGTGGGTGGTGGGCTCCTGATTAACTAGACCAGAAGGCAGGAACTAGTCCTGCTGTGTGTTGAGTGGGCTGGTAATCATTCTGACAGGTAAACAATTCTGCCAAAGGAGATGCATTACCTCTTATACTGGATTTTTGTACAGTTGAACTGCACATTGACACTGTAGGCTACCCACTGCATATGTTGGCTATATACTCTTTCATGTGTATCTGGTATATAGTCATGTCAGAATTATGTCAAGGGTGATTTGGGTTTGTTTTGTACATTATATATGGATGCTCTTAGCATGCATGCATGCCACATGGGGCATTGTTGTGACCCAGATTCCCATAATCACTCTTGTGTGTTTCTTGGTTATTCACAGAGCAGAAAACTCGTACAGTGACACCTGCAGAGTTCAGGGCTTAACAAGCATCTGATCTTGGCACCTGTGCTTAGGCTGATGATGATGATGGGACAGATACCTGAGTCACAGCCTGATCTGAAATGAGTCTGGCAGTTTGCTCAGAGGATTATGGCTGTCAGCTGTTCATGAGCTAGTTCCTGTAGCCCAGAGTACACAATCTGATTATTTCCTCCTCAGTTTGCCTGCTGTCTGACTCTGAGCAAGTCACAAATTGCTCCTAGATTGCCCCTGAAAATGAATAGCTGTGTCCAGTGGACTTACCTATTTTGGCATGTCAATGGCACACTTTCTTCGTCTAACTATTCTAACCCACCCACCCATTCTTTCTTTATATTTATTACCCCCTCACACCCCATCTTCATTACCCACTTTCCTCTGTCTCTGTCTCTCATCATATTTTTTGTTTTGTTACACATGGTTCATAGGTTCATAGGAGGTTACTGGGCTAATGGCACGCACCACCCCAGGAGTGAATTTGTGGTCATCCATCCATTGATCCAGGTTGCATTTTAAGAGGGTCAGGGAGGGTCTATATTTCACGTGAATTGGAAGCTTGTTCCAGAGGAATGGCAGTCTCTCGGAGATGTAGCTATCTCTCCAGCATGACCTGTTCATGTCAGAGAAAAAGTTAAGATCCCTGGAATGAGTGACCCTCTTGCAGTTTGATTTATGAATGTGGAGCATTTCCATCAGGCCGGAGTCACAGACTGCCCTGTAAGCCAGGCATAGGTCACCCCTTAGCAACCTGTAGAAGACAGAATGCAGTAACAGGGCTTTCAGTCTTTCCATGTAAGACTTGTTTTGTGTAGCCTGTAATTTATTTATTTTTATTTTATTTTACATTTTTTAACTAGGAAGTCCAATTGGACACATGTCCTTTTTCAGTGGAGGCCCAGGGAGAAAAGCTCCATTTATACCAGTAAAGTACAGAATAAGAAGCACAAATATATAAACCTATGTCACAGAAATGTCTAATACAAGTCAAGAAATGGTGAGTAGGAATACTCTACTCTATTACATCGTTTTTTGTACACGTAACAAGGCTAGTCACTCATAGAGTATATAACAGTATGATTCTAATGGTATAAGAACAGCAGGTCAAAAGTGGCAATTTTATACATGATTTGTAGTGAGACTCAGTAAACAATCAGATTATTAGTTATAAGTTTCTTGGAGGTTATTACAGAGAAGATAGTAATGAACAAGTGACTTTCAGAGCTGTACTTTTATACTTTTACTAATTTGGTATGTTGGTGGTAATTGTGTAGTAGAAAGCATTTGGATAGGTGCTTGTGGAGACTATAGAGTTATTGATCAGCCAGAAGTTGTGCAAGGGCAGATCCGTTTGTTAAGGAGGTAGTTTTTTAAGGCTGGTTTAAATGTTTTTGGTGATGATAGGGAGGTAAGATCAGTTGGAAGGATATTCCAGAGCTTGCCTATATAGTTTGAGAAGAGGGAAACTCCTGGTCGATTTTTGGATATATAGGATTGTATGTGATTTTGGTTGGTGGATCGGAGAGTTCTGGCAGTAGTATAGGGTTTAATGAGGGTTTGTAGAGCAGGTATTATTTCAGGCTCTGAGAGGATTTTATGGACCATTGAGAGTTGTGAATAGTGTAATAGTTGGGGCAATTCTAACCAATCGAGCTGTTTGAGCGCTAGGCAGTGATGAGCTCTAGATGGGAAATTTGTGGCAAATCTTGCTGTTTTATTGTAGCGGGTTTCAAGTTTTTGTAAATCAGATTTTTTCAGATTAGTGAGAATGGGTGCAGCATACAATAAGGGAGAGAGTAGGTGGGTTTGAGCAATAGCTATTTTGGTGTTATTTGTGAAGTAGTGTTTGTTTCTATGTAGGGTACTGAGTTTTATGTGTACTTTTTTAACTGTCTGAGATAATATGAATATCAAATCTGAGTTTATGGTCAATTTCTATTCCCAGTACCTTAGTATGCTCTGTGGGGGTTATGCAGGTATTGTTATGGGAGGTGATGTAGAAAGTGTTAGGGGAGAAAGGAGTTTTGTTGGGAGAAAATACTAATAGTTTGATCTTTTTAGGATTTAAGATTGAATTAGCATTTGTTAGCCTGGACTGAACTTCCTGAAAGGCTTTCTGAGTGGGTGACTGAAGTTCTAGTAGAGAGGGTGCAGAACATATTACAGCTGAGTCATCTGCATATTGTATGAGCGATGCATGAGTGGCTGCCAGATGAAGGTTATTAGTATTGAGAATAGGAGTGGGCCTAGTATAGAGCCTTGAGGAACTCCTAGTTCAACTGGTAAGAAGGGTGATAGGGTCTGTTTCCATAAGACAGCTTGCTGACGTTCTGTGAGGTAATCTTTGAACCATGCAAGGGTGGTATTACAGAAATGTAAGTCTGTAATGGTGTTAAGGAGGTGGGTATAGGAGACCATATCAAATGCTTTTGACAGGTCCAGGTAGATAGAAGAGGCATATTGATTTTGGCTCCTATGAAGATTGATGGTGTTAGTAAATAACAGTAATTTTGTTGTTGTACTGTGGAATTGCCTAAAACTGTGCTGGGTATTAGTGAGGAGTTTGTTATTAAGTAGGTAGTCTGTGACTTGCTTATGAATTACTCTTTCTAGAATTTTAGAGAGTGGTGACAATATTGCACTAGGTCGATAGTTGTTAAGGTCGGTAGATGGTCCGGCCTTCTGTAGTGGAATAATGTAAGCGGTTTTCCAGATGGTAGGCACCTACTGTTCTGCTATTGAACGGTTGATTAGCATTGATACAGGGTATGCTATACTATCTGCTGTCAGCTTTAAGTATTCTGCAGGTAGATTGTCTGCTGGTGTGTGTGTGTATAATTCCTGGTGAGAAACCTCTATAGTCTCTCCAGTTTTTGCAGGTCTCTGGTGAGGTACATGCAAAAGGAAGCATTGTACTCAATTATTGGTTTGATGAGGGCCAAGTATTGTGGAATTATAACATCCTTACATCTAGATGTGATGCCTTTACTTCAAAGATGTGCCATGTATAAGGATTTCTTTACTACTGTGGATATGTGGTAGCCAAAGTTCAGGCTGCTATCAACCTGAGTACCTGGATCTCATACCAGTGGGTCTGCACTTGGGGGGGGGTGCTGTCTATAATGTAATTAGCAGGGATGTCAGCATTCCCAAAGGGAATAGGGCATTTTTTTCATTTAGCTTTAATCCGTGGCTTTGGCACCAATCATTTGTCTTGCATTAACACTGTCTGCAGTATATTAACATAATTGAGGGATTCAGTGATTGTTCCTAATTTGCAATTGTCAGTGAACTTGGTCCGCCACAGGCCATCCAAGTTTGCCTGGACTTCTGAGAAATAAATTCTGAACAGTAAGGGGCCCAACACAGAACCCTGTGGTACGTCATTGGTGACCAGTGTTTTGCTAGAGGTGAAGTCATCTACTTTGTCAGTATGTGTCCTGTCAATGAGCCAGTTGGCTACTCATCTTGTAAGGTAGGGGTTAATTCCCAATTGGGAGAGTTTATCTATAATACCTGAGTGGGGGATTGTATCACATGCTTTTGCTAAATCAAGATAGGTGGTATGCACTGTCTTTCCCTCATCTAGGGCCTTGGTGACTTTCTCGAAGAAGTCATAACAGGTATGACGTACCTTTAACAAATTCAATCTGGGATGAATTCAGAGTTTGGAGATTACCTATGTCCTTGTTAATAAGGTCTGTAATGATTCTTTCTGTGGCCTTGCAGATGAGCTAGTCAAGCTTATGGGTGTAAAATTTCCAGAGCTGGTTGATAGTCCCCCTTTGTGCAGAGGGATTACTGTTGCTGTCTTCCATTCCACTGGAACATAGCTAGTTCTCAGGCTGTGGTTAAACAGGGAACCAAGTAGGTCTGCTAGGTCATGTTTTAAGTTGTTTGAAAGACAACTTGGGATATTGTCTGGTCCCATTGTTGCCATGTTTTTGGCCTTGGAGAGTGCCAAGATGGCCTGCTCACATGAGATAATAGGCTGAGACATTGTGGCAGGTATACTTTGGAGGATGATAGGGGGAACAGTGGGGTGAAGTTTGCTTCAAATCTGTCAGTTAGTATGTTGGCTGTTACCTCCATTTGAGTATAGGTGGTGCCATTCACAACCAGTTCAGCGCATAGCTGGGTATTTCATTTTAGATTTCAGATGTAGTTAAAGAATGCCTTGTGATTATCCTTAGCTATGGAGGGTATTTTTGCTTTGTAATTAGCTTTGGAGTACTTGACAATATCTCTAATTTGTTTGTTTTCAGCTAGAGAGGGATTTCTTCCTCTGCTGAGCCAGTTCCCTCGTGTTCTTGGACATTAGTTAACTTTTAATGTTGTATAATCTGTTTATACTAGAGGTCCACCACAGTGGCTTGTTGTTTTAGCAAGACCTGGTTTTAATCCAGTTACGTACAACTGATTCTATACAACTGCTTAAGTGGTTGTACAGGGCATTAATGTATACCTCTGCATAGGATTCCATGTTATTTGCATTTGTGGGGGCTTTGAAACTTCTTATGTCATCACTTAGTAGGAGGTAATTTATATTAGAAAAATTCGTAAGCATTTTTAAGCTTGATGTGGTATCTGGTCTTATAATTACATCGAACGAGACTGATTTATGGTCTGATCTTACCAGGGAGGACATCATACAGGGGTGGGGGGTGCAATGTACTCCCATGTTAGTGAGTACAATGTACAGCGCAGTTGAGCCTCTTGTGGGTTTGCTGACTAGCTGCTTCAAGAGCATTTGCATTGACAAACTCCAAGTACCTCTCAACCAGCGTGTTTGTGGTTGTATATGTTTCCCAGTCTATTGTTGGATAATTAAAATCACTCCAGGTGTTGGGCTGTGTGACAAGTGACTCCAGTAAGTCCAGATATGCAGTATGCTTCTCCTGTTTCATGGAGGAAGACCTATAGCTAGCTATGATGTGGTAGGGGGCTTTGCCTATAGTTAATTGGACATGGAGTAGCTCAAGAGCATTTTTTTAAACTTACTTGCCATTCCCAATTCCCCCATTAGACACAATACACTACTTATCAGCCTTCTCTTCAATCCTATACCCCATCTTCTGCAACATAAAACTCCATCTACCCTTGTTACATCTGTACCTTTTCCTAGCACCCACCATCACTTTCTTTTCTATATCTGCACCAAACCCCAATCCTCCCTCTCCTAGACTAAATATACATGGCCAGTGGACATTACACCTAACTTTTTATTTACAAACACTCAGCTACATTTTTCTCCACTTTCTCTATTACCTCCCACTGCCATCCTCCTTTACTTATACCCAACATTTCAACATTCATTAGTTCTTCCTATCATAGCCAATCTTCTACTTCTGCAATTAGGTGACGTGCTAAAACCCCAGGCCCTTTGACTTCTCAACAGCCAAACTAAATGCTTGCAGCCTGAACAATATAAGGCCCCATCTGGAAGTGTAGCTAAACCAATATAATCTCACCACAGTTGGAATACCATAGCACTGGCTAAAGGATTGCTGTTGAGCTATTCCCAGCCTCTCACAAAAAACTCTCTATACTGACAACCAACCTGGTGATAGACCTGGTGATGGAATCCTTACTTTAATTAAAAATGACCCAGGTATAGCTACCTTCCTCATAAGGAAAATTTATCTCAGCACTGATGCTAACCCCAACTGGAAGCTCATTAAGCCAAATGTATTCCAAAACACAAAAATAACAGTTTGCATTCCTCCACTGCATTTCAAGCAACATCCAAATTCACTCTTAACTCTATTCTTGCTATCTCCAGGCATCACAAAATAATAATTTTAGGTGACTTTAAACTTGTGTTTTTTTGCCTACTAACATCACATTTCAGTTGAATTATCCTGCACCATAATCTTACTCAAATAGTTCCCAAAGGCACCAGATTAAACTCCTTCACCAAATCTGCCATATTAGACCTTACTACCTATCCAATAAAAGTTGCATGATACTCTCATCTTCCCCCACAGATTAAGTGATGAGAACCCCATAATAACCTCCTACTATCTAAAAAACCCTAAGCTACCCCAAGTACATCACCACTCACAACATTACAGAATCCTCTTATGACTCTTTACTGTCCCATTTCTCCATCATTGATTGAACTCCACTCTACTCAACAAGTAGCCCCAACTATGTTCTCTTAATATTCAAAACATTATCTGCCCTATTCAAGATCAACTCCACCCTCTTAAAACTAGAAGATTGAAATATACTAAAACCCCATAGGTCACTCCTGAATTAACACACTTAATCAAAACTAGAGACAAAGTAAGCAAGGTTTGGACAAGCAACCCCCAACAATCAAGCCAATTATGCTACCCACACCTCCTTCCAGAACTCTACCAGAATACAGATCAACTCATCTAACAACCCACTTTAGCAACTAAAACAGTTCTGTGTCTCAGTAAAAAACGTAGCCTCCAATAACATATTTCACCACTCTAAATTCAAAAACTCATTCCTTACTGACATTTGTAAGACTATCCGGTACTATATCACCATCCCATACAGTCCATCTCAGATACTAGCACAGATATGTACCCCACCCCATCCGTTGTTCAGGACCCTTTATACACTTTGTCAGAGTATCCTCAATTCTACTGTCAAAACAACCAGAAAACAAATCGAAAAAGTGATCAATAAACTCCCTAATTAGTTCAACTACTAGCTCTATACCTTTCACCCCAAAATCTTAACAATGATCTCACATTTCCTTGGAGCCCCTCTTGTTCATATATTAATGTTTTACTCCCTGGATTGGAACATGTTCCCCCAGCAATTGATTTCAATTCTATTAGAACCTAGCTACTTTTCAAAAGAATGAAAACAAATAACTGAGACTCATCAGACTCAGCCCCTACAATGAATACCACTGTATTATAATATCTGAAACCAAATTGCTCTGAATTCTCTCCGGAGTTTTCCCTACTCCTTTATACACTCACATATAACCTCGTCAGTAAACACTATTGCCTGTGTCAATGCAGCCTACTTCAGTTCTGTAATAACACACTGACTATATCTAACTCTAACAACTTCCTATTACTCTTATCACACTTTCATCCTCACTGTGGCAGAATATGCTTTTCATAAACTCAGGGACCATCTTAACCAATCCTCTCACTATAAATTCTTTGGTACTCCTGGATGATAAGTTCCAACATGCCACATTTACCCTTTTCTCACCCTCTGCATGGACCATAAGCCCCCATGTAAATGTTTTTATTTCCCCTCTACTTACATAAATGTTGGCTTTTCAATATTTTCTTACCTTGATCATGTCAGCTTGCCTACTTACTGTCCTGGTTTTTCATTGTGCTGCGGTACATGAAGAGCATTGTTAAAATTAAACTTTCAGTGATGATCTTTTCCAGCCTTAGCAACCTAGTCATATCAAAGCATCATAATTAATGTTTGGATTCTGGTTTGTCATCTGTCAAGATGCTTAAAACAACTGCCTAATTACTTTTTGATTAACTATGTTATATTTAATTTGTTTGTATAATTGTTTTATTAAAACTTGTTTGTTTCATCTCTTAACAATTGTTCTGTATTTTATTTTTGTAATAACTATCTTTTGCCCACTGGGCCCAGGTTGTACCTGAAAAGGTATTTCGGACCAATGAACTCACCTGGTTAACAAATATAAAATAATAATAATAAACAGCAGATGTGCCTGTCATTCAGGCACAGTCTCTTACAATCCAATCCAACAGGAACCTCAATACTTTGTAACATAGCATCTTTGAGGATATGGGATCCACAGGCATCATAACAATCAGCCTCCTGTGGTTGCTGTGGTGGCTGTGGTGGCGTAGAAGGATAAAGCTCTGACTATGGCCCACATGGCCTGGGTTCAGTTAGTGGCTCGTGCAACTGACAGAATGGCAGGGAGGGATGGGGATGCCAGTTCTGGGTTGTAGGGTGCTCCAGTCATTGATGATGCTCCCTAAAGGGCGGCATAGTCCACAGAGGGAATTTGCCCTCAAACATAGTGGATGAGTGTGGGGGACAGGAAAAAGGAGTCAGCAGGACATATAAAGAATCCAAAAATCTTCCTTAGAAAGAATCACAGACAGCTGAGCCCCCAGGATGCCCTTTAGCATCCATTATCAGTCCCATTAATACCAGAGTACTCCAGAGAGGTAGGAAGATGGCTGCTAGGCCCAATGTGGATGTGGGGCATTGGGGGTTGGGCCAGAGGGATAAGGTCTGAGTTGACTAAACAAATGGTCTCCAGTGGTCTCTGGTGACACACAGTGCTTCCATGTCCACCTCCATGTGGAGTATCTGTAGCGCCACCATCACTGCATTCACTGGCAGTTTTGTCCAAAGATGGGGAAAGGAAGATACTGGGTGACAATGAAGAGGGGACATTATGATGTACAGTGCTCTGATCAGGATCTGGGCATGTGTCATCCTTAGTCATCACTTGTCATGTAAGGCCATGACTCTCACCCTCCATAGACAGAGAATTTCATGTGTAGATCTCCTGCAGGTCATAGTTCTGCAGCTGCACACTGTCTCTGCCATTTGACCCACAAGTTCTAGTGCAGTGAGCCACTGTTGTGGCCATGCATCATGGTAACATAGTGACACCCCAAACACAACTCAAGAGGGAATTGTGTATAGCATGGAATGTATTTCAGTTTTTCATGCCTGTCTGTGCTTCAGGCAATGGTCATAAAATTGGACCCCCACCCCCATCACAGGAGAACATAGTATATGACTCAGAACATCAACCACATTTAGACTGCCATCTCAGCATCCTGTCAGATACCCTCCCAGCCAGTGTGTGCACATGACGATGGCTGTAAAAAGTATGGAAATGTCTAATGCTCTGTGTGGCTTGGCCATGCACTGACCAGCATAGCCTAATATTTATACACTACAATCAGTGTGTTTGATCTGTATGAAACTTCACTGTCACTTTGCCTGTAGATCTGGTCTAGCATTGCCCTTCACCTGCCTTGTTGTGTGTTGTGACCATACCCGTATGGGGAGTAGGTTGTACAGTTGGCAGTTGGTACTGTTCCACTACACTCTGTGTATGGTCTGACCATACCAGTATCCTGGTGCTGGCCTGCCTGGCTCCTTACTGTCATGTTTGGAGCATGCATCATGCCAAAAGCATCCCACAGACTGTAACTGGATCATACTGGGTTTTACTCTCTAACTTGTTGAGACATTGGAAGTGGGCTTTGGGCAGGCCAAGGGCGTAGTCTATGATGTGGCATGTTTGTGTGTGCATGGTGCTGTACTGAGGTTTGATTGTACTTTATGGACGTGACAAGTCAATCTAAAGAAGGTATCCAGAATCACCTGAAACAGAGTTGAAACACTTGGGATTACTAACTGTGGACCATATATATGGTCTTATAGCCTCACATTATCCACAGTGCCTGTACTTACCAACCAGGTGGCCATTTAGAATTGCAGTATGCAGGAAATCGCAATAGAGTTGAGATGTGTATCATATATGCAAATCATGTGAACTGCATAAGTAGTATTCAGACACATTGGTTATGATGTCAGGTGCATCACACACTACATTGCAGTTCATGGAATGGTATAGCCCATTCTGTTCACAAAGTTGTGTGACTGTGGCTAGGTAAGGCCTTTATTCCAGTATGCATGTAGTCTATGGCACCCAATACCTCAGGGAAGTGGGAAATGTCACAGAAGACACAAATGGTGCTAGCTCTTTCCTACGAAATGCTATGAAGCCATATATGATCATCCATCTATAGACGAATCATGTCAAGGATCTTGTTGAGTATTCTAGAGGCAAATGCCAGTGAAAAACCTATCATGCCCCCATTTGGTTTCTGAAAGGTCACTATATCCAACAATGACAGAGCTATATGTAACATGGTCTGCAAAGTTATGGGGAAGATCCCATATTCCTATTGATTCTGCATGTGGGTGGCATATGTCATCCAAGACCAATCCCCTCTAAAGTTATACATAATCTCTTGGTCAGTGAAAGCATAAGTCAGTGGCTGATGGTACCATTTATGTTGGGGTCAGCTGACACAATGCACATGCTGAAGGGACCCAGAGGTACTAAAGGCCATAGTATGCTGCTTCATATGATCCATAATCCCTTGATCACTGAAAGTATGATACGTTAGCGGCTGATGGTACCATTTATGTGGCATTGGATAACATGACACACATACCAATGAAACATGGAGGTACTAAGGGCTACAGTATATAACTGCACAATGGCTGATGTGACTCTGAGAGTATTTGATACATGAAATGATATCTTTGGCATGCTTTGCCTTTTGAAGTCAGGCATATCGTGGTGTGCAATTTCTTGTATGGCTGATTATGAATTGTGAATCGGTTCACCTAGAATACATTTTAATATTATCAGGACTTCATTTTACTGTCTGGATTATTTTGCATGCCATTATACATCATTTACATATATATTATGTTGCTGTTTAGGCCTATTGCACTAGAATGCAGCATGGGACTATGAATCATTGCAGATTTTGGCAGAAGTGTTGTCATATCTGACAGTGGACTGCAATGCAAAAGTCAGGAACTCAGACTATGCATGTGAAGGAATTCATACATATCAGGGTGGCAACACAGAATATGCCTAAGGAGAATTTATGGCTACATCCAGTTGTCAGGATTTAATTTAAAAGTGGCAAGGACACCACATTAGTTGGCATATAGAGAAAGTTTATTTCAGGAATGAGGGATGTGCTGTGAAACAACAACAGCAACAAAAAATCCTAATGTAGATGAAGTGTAAAATAAAACACTGAAAAAACACTACAAAAGGATGATACATAACACAAATATATTACTCAGTCAGGCACCTTTGTCTCAGCATACACTTCTCCAGTACCGAGAACATAGCATAACCAAATGTATTAAATACCATGCAGCACATTCATATGCTCTTAGAATATTCTGTGGTTATAACCATTTGTATAAATGTGACAAATTCAATGTGATAAAATATTAACAGCTATATAAAATACATTAAATCCATTAATGCTATTGGGAAATGTACAGTTATTTCTTACAAATGAGTCTAGACTTTAACATACATTTAGTACACTTAATATTTAAATGTTCATTTAAGCCTGGATGTACACGGGCATTTAATCTGATTTGCCAGTATATTCCAGGTTTCCTAAACAAATATTACTGCTACCCAGTCAGCTATTAGTGTATTGACTACAATAAATACATTTCTTAAAAGTATCACAAGTAACATAATGTTTATACAAGACATTATTTAGTAGCAAACACCATGGGGTAAAACATTCAATATGACATCTATGAACCCTCCCCTTCTTGCAAACTTCAGCGCTGTCTTTGCAAAGACCAGTCATAGTATAGAATATATAGTTAGTCTGCTAGTTTCAAGCAGAAATGTTTTAATCCATTCATATTCCTTATGAAACAAAGCTTGCTACACTCAAGTTTTTGTGTTTGTTGCACAAAAGAGTAGTATAGGAAAAATATAATCAACTTTGCAGAGTTTTTATTTGCTTAAGATTTTGAGCTAAATCTTTTTTGCATCTCATGTTTATGAGAGCTGTTTAAGGTTCAGACTGAAGTAGTACTTATTTTCTCCCAACAGAAAGGAGATTTTTCAGTGGCTTAAACATTTTTATTTCTGTTGCTCCTGATGGGTTCATAATGAAATGATCTCAGTAAATCAGGACTCAAAATATCATAAATAAAACAGCTATAGTATGCAACAATGCATACACATAATATTGGAATACTGATTATTATACAGCGCCAAAATATAGAGTTCTTGCACTGGAATGTGCCCTCCTGTACCCAACTGTAAAATCTGTCTTGCACCCCTACCTCGAAATATGTTAACTGTGAGATTGCACAAATCCTGGAGTAAAAAGAAAAGAAAATTTAAATAGCTCACGTTTTTTTTCTTTATTCTGAGTCAGTTGACCTTGGAGTTAGCACTAAAAATACAGCATGTCATTTGTGACAAATTGATAGCCAGTACACTGAAGTTTTGATGATTCCAAGACATCACTAAAATACACAAGACTTTCAGGGGTGAGATAACGTTACATGATGTACAATAGTATTTATGACCTTATATGTATCATAAAAAGAGTGTGTGAAAAGTCTTTGGTAAACATATTGAACCAGTATTTATTTTTTGTAGAAATAGGGTGATATTTATAGCCATTACATGATTGTGTTAAGGCTATCCGAGAATGAGCGTAGGTAAGCAATGATTCAAAGAGGCCACTTCAGCTAATGTGTGAGGGCCACCAATAAGCCTAAGCAAATGAAATCATAATGTGATGTAAATGAAGAATGATGTAAAATGGCATATGGTAATGAAGCATTCTTCTGGTAACCATTTGAAATGTCTGGACCCACTACAGAGAGTCCCGAAACACAAATACTGAATGGCCGAAAGATTGGACTTGTATATACCAAGTACATAGGTTCATAGGTTCATAGGTTCATACTAGGCTATCTGCCCTAGGGCATTTATAAGCCTAGCCAGAGTGTGTTTGGCTTTCGACACCCATTTTAAATGAATTTTACTATGCCCTTTTTCAAGGTTAGTATAGTGTGCCTCTGTCTAACAGTGACACAGAAGTGATACCCAGGATAAACCTACGATCTCCCATCCACTCATCGAGATTCCTCTTGAAGAGAGTCAATGAGGGACTCTGCCTAACCTGGACTGGGATTTTATTCCAGAGTGAAGGGAGCCTCTGGGTTATGAATCTGTCCCTCCAGCATGTCCTATTTATTTCAGTGCTGAGGTTCAAGTCTCTCGAGCATGTAGCTCAATGGGATTTGGATTTTCTGAGGTGCAGCATGTCCATTAATTCTGGGTTGGACATGGCTTTATACGTCAGGCACAGATCGCCTCTGAGCAGGCGGAATGCCACTGAGTAGAGCTGGAGTTTCTTTAACCGGGCAGCATATGGCATCTGTTTGATCCCTTTGATCCTCTTGGTGAGGTACTTTTGTGGTCTTTCCAGTTGCTGCAGATGTCTGGTAAGTTACATCCCAAAAGGGGCATTGTACTCAATTATGGGCCTGATGAGGGATGAGTAAAGAGGCACGATGTCCTCCCCTGATCTAGATGTGAATCCCTTCATGATTAGGTGGGCTATGTAAAATGTTTTTCTAACCACTTTGGCCACGTGGTTTTCAAATGAGAGATTGCTATCAACTTGGGTCCCCAGGTCCTAATTACTTCTTCCGTACTTAATGGATTACCACCTATGTGGTAATTTGTGGGCACTTTGTTTTTGCCAAAGGGGATGACTATACACTTTTTGGCATTTAGCTTGAGACCATGACTCTGGCACCAGTTGTCTGTTTCTATGAGGCCCTTTTGGAGGATGCTTGTGTCGGCTGGAGAGTCAATTATGGTGCCTAGTTTGCAGTCATCTGCGAACTTGGTCAGCCACAGTCCTTCCATGTTGGCCTGTACCTCTGAGAAATATATACCGAACAAGAGAGGTCCCAGGACTGAGCCTTGTGGGATGCCCTTGTAACTTGTTTGGAGTCTGACATGGCTCCAGCAATTCTAACCATGTGGGTTCTGTCCTTGAGCCAGTTTGCAACCCATCTAGTGACACAGGTGGTTATATTTAAGCTGGTGAGCTTATCTATAATGCCCGAGTGGGGTATTGTGTCAAAGGCTTTTGCAAGGTCCAGGTAGGCTGTGTGGACCACCTTCCTCTCATCAATGGCCTTTGTGACTGTTTCAAAGAAATCAACCAGGTTTAAGAGGCAGGATCTGCCCTTAACAAAGCCGAACTAGGTAGGATCCAGTGTCTGTAGGTCCCCAATATCTTTATTTATGAGGTCCATGATGATCCTTTCCATAGCTTTGCAGACCAAGCTAGTCAGGCTTATGGGGTGATAGTTTCCAGGATCCGTTGAGGCACCACCTTTGTGGAGAGGGACCACTGTTGCTGTACGCCACTCTTTGGGTATATATCCTGTAGTAAGGCTAAGATTGAACAGTAGTTTTATGTTTGGGTTTAGCTCTTCTTGGAGTTCATGTAGGATGCAGCCCAGGACACCGTCTGGTCCCATTGATGCTGTGTTTTTTACTTTGGAGAGGGCGGCTCTTACCTGAGCATCTGAGATGTCAGGGGGGCAGCACTCTGCTGGGATAGATATTTGCCCTTTTGGTGAGGAGCGGGGGGAATTTGCGCTGAACCTGTCAGCTAGGATGTTGGCAATATCTGTGGGTACAGTGTATCTTTTGTCATTTTGGACTAATTCTGGGCATATCTGGGAATTCCCACCCAAGTTCCTAACATAACTAAAGAAAGCCTTGTGATTATCCTTAGTGTCCTAGTGCAATTTTTCTCTCGAAGCTGGCCTTAGATGATTTTATGAGTGCCTGTAGATTTTTGCTAATACTGATCAGAGATGCCTTCCCTTTTTGGGATTTTGCTCTATCATGTAGTAGCTTCTTCCTTTTGTTGTATAGTTTGTTTATGGCTGGGGTCCACCAGACAGGACGCCTGCCTTTGGAGGATTTGGGTCTTGGTTTGATGAAAAAAACTTTTGATGAATGGTGCATATATGAAGGTATCAAAAAACGAATTGAATGGAGCATATCAATGATTTATGGGCTATATCAATGATTTGTTTATTGATGGCAGCATAGATATGGATACATTTAAATATCTTTGTATTAATCAACCACTTATTCCTGTAATTTTTGGATTACCAAAAATTCATAAGGATATAAAAGAACCACCCTTTCGGCCTATAGTGGATGGTAGACAGTCTATTACCTATAGCTGTGCTAAATTTGTTGATAATAAATTAAAAATTGCCATCTGTGATGAACTCCAAATATGTAAAGAGTCTTGGGCCTTTTTGGAGGGTTTGAATAATATCAAATTCTCAGAAGATCTACATTTTCTCACTATTGATGTACGGGATTTGTACACTGTTATACCCCATGATATCGGATGTAATTGGGTGAGAGAATTCCTATTGGAGAAACATGTGGAAGGTACTACTATTGATTTGGTTTTATACCTTTTAGAATTAGTTTTGAAGAACAATTATTTTATGTTTGAACAGGAATATTATCTCCAAAATACCGGTGTTGCCATGGGTTCCCCATGTGGGGGTACCTTTGTGAATGTAGTAATGGCTTTTTGGGAGAAACATTTTCTTTTTAAAAATTCTTTATTTAAACAAAAAGTTGTTTGGTATACCCGTTTTTTAGATGATATGTTCATTCTATGGAGAGGGGATGAACAATCTGTGAAATTTTTCATGGAAGAAATAATGAATTACACGGAATTTCTGAAGTTTACATGGGACCTCCACACTGAAAGAATTTCTTACTTAGATGTGGACATAATTAAAGATTGTTCCGACTGTAGATTTCAATCAAAAATATATAGGAAACCCACTTATTCCAACACCTTTTTACATTTCACTAGCTGCCACCCAGAATTTTAGAAAAAAGCTGTAGTTAAAGGGCAATTAGTAAGGGCGGCTAGAATGGTTTCGTTGGAATCAGATTTTGTTGATGAATGCAACAACTTGAAAATGATGTTTTTGAAACGTGGTTATCCTGAATATTGGTTGAATGAACTTGTTGATGAAGTTTATCAGAAAAGGGTAAGAGGTTGGTTTAAGCCACTATTGAATGAAACATGTGGAAACCAATTGTTGAATTCAGATTTTACATTTGTAGAATGTCATTCTAATCTCAGTGTACATGATGTCCTAGATCAAACATCAATGGATGTATCTATTGATTCTATTAATAATAGTAGTGTAGAACCTAATAATGATAGATTGAGTAATAATGATGGATTGAATTTTATCACCACATATACTCTAGATTCCTCTATTATTAGATTTATTCTATGCAAAAATTGGGGCTTCCTTATTGAGGATGAGACCATTCAGAAAATTGTTGGTGAATGCCCCAGATTTACATTTAGGAGAGGTATGAACATTAAATGTCTTTTAGAGAGTCAAACATTACATGAATTTTCACCCTATAGTGGCATGTATAAATGCGAATGCTGTAAATGGTGTAAATATATTAAAATAGGCAAGTCTATACATATTGTAGATAATAAATATGACATACTGGGTAAATTTAATTGTAATTCTAAAAGGGTTGTATATATTAGTGTTTGTAAAATTTGCAACGCTTTCTATGTTGGAAAAACAGATCGACCCCTGAAAAACCGAATTTATGAACATCTTTATGCAGTTGGGAAGGCTAATTTGAATAATGCCTTAGCAAAACACATACATTACAATCCAAGCCATAAATTCGAGTTTATGATTGTTGATAGTGTATGTGAAAATAAGAGGGGTGGACCTACTTCACTTAAATTAGAAGAAAAAGAACTTTTATGGCAGTTAAAATTGAATGCCATTGTCCATCCAGGTTTAAATGATTCTATTTCTATAGGCAGTATTCTAAAATTGAAAGCACTTATGAGATAATGGGTTTACATTTGCCCATTTTTGAAATAAATAGATATTATACAAGGTTTGTATTTGTATGTGAGATTTATATATATATATATATATATATGGGTCTATCTGAGTTCATCGACATTTTAAAATGTCGAAAACGAATTAACCGACAAACGAATGTCGAAGTCACGTCACCGCCAGAAGATCGACGAGGCAGAAGACCGACGGAAGAAGACAGCTGAGAAGCTGCGATGGGGTAAGGATATGTAAGTCTGCGGTAGTGACGATGCTGGTGTTTAGTAGGGGGTAGGGTGGGATAAGTGAGTTAGGTTAGGGGTTAGGTGTGCGCGAGTATTGGTGTTTTGTAGGGTCGGGTGGGATAAGTGAGTTAGGTTAGGGGCGGGTTAGGTGAGTGTGCGATAGTGGATAGTTGTGTATGTATGGGTTAGTGTTTGTTTGTAAGGATTTTGGTGTGCTTGTGTTGTGTGTGTGAGTGTTGGATAGGGATGTGTTTTGTTTGTTGGTTGTTTGTGTACTGTCGATCTTCTGGCCGGGTTATATGAGTTTCGCTGTTTTGGTGTCGGTTATTTCGTTGTATTTTCAAATGTCGATGAACTCAGATAGATCCATATATATATATATATATATATATATATATATATACTTATTTTACTTTATATATTTTTTTATATATACACATATATATATATATTTTTTATGCTTAGGTTTATTATGAAATTATATCCATCAATAGAATATTATTGTTAGTTATGTATTAGTACCTTTAAATGTATTGTATCTTTAAATTCTTCAAGTGATTTGGTGATGTCATTGTTTAAGAGTGTATATAAGTGAAACACTTTTAATTGAATTTGTCTGATGAAGTTTACCTATGAGAAGCAAATGAAAGCGCGAACAAAATTTTGTGATTGGGTGCTCATTTTTTCATTTTTTGTGTTTATTTTGGGTCTTGGTTTTATTTGGGATTGCATAATCCATGCATTCCTGAAGGTGTTCATAGAATGCGTTTATAAAGGATTTTGCGGTCTGGGCCATATTTTCCACAGGCCCAGGGGCTTTGAAGGATTCCACCTCGGTTTTGAGGCATGTGAAATTTGCTTCAGAGAAGTTTTTCACTGTGGTTTTCTGGGCAGGGGGTGGGGTCGGGATGTGAATATCCAGTGAGATTAGTTTATGGTCTGATCTTACCTGTGAGGGATACACTTCTGGTCTGGAGCATAGAGCCCCCATGTTGGTGATGATCAGGTCCAGTATGTTTTCCCCTCTTGTGGGAGTGGTAACAAGTTGTTCCATAGCATTTGAGTTTATAAATTCTAGGAACCTTTGGGCTAGGGTGTTGGAGCTAGAGTAATGCTCCCAGTCTATGTTTGGGTAGTTGAAGTCACCCAATATAATGGTGTTTGGAGAGACCTTCATATTTTCCAGTGTTCTCGGGAAGGCCAAGTGGGGTTCCTGGGTTTGGGAGGGTGGTCTGTAGCAGGCTATAAACTGGAAGGCAGTTTTACCCACTGTTAGTTGCACATGTATAGTCTCTGATGCTTCGTGCTGTGCCACCAACCTGGAGGTGTGGGTATCTTTGACGAATATTGATACTCCCCCTCCTTTTGTGGATCGGTCCAAGTTTTGGGGCCGAAAAGCATGGTATGAGGTATAACCTGGTAGTGCTGGGGTGCTCTCAGGAGCCTTGAACCAGGTTTCTGTTAATGCACAGATATCAATGTTCTCCATGCTAAGGAGAGTTTTGAGTGTGTGCATCTTGAGGTTTAGACTTCTGGCATTGAGTAGCATTACTCTTAGTTTTTTATCCCTTGTGATACCTATGGAGGTGGGTTTGTCTTTTGAGCCTTGCCTAAAAAATGCACTATAGGGGTGGCAAGAGCCTTTGCCAATATCCAAAAGCCCAGGGGTGACAGGTGCAAGCCATCCCTAGTGAAGCATCGTGGCTTGTCGAGCATGTCATCCCAGGATGACAGGCATTGGATCCCCTTTGAATGACACCAATACTTAAGCCAATTGTTGAAATTGATCATCTTGTCTTCATATTGTGGCATCATTCTTGGTGTGGGTAAGATGCTACTCAAGGTCAGGGTCATACTGGCCTGGGCCACATGCTCAGAGAGCTCCTCTTTGTCTCTTTTCATGTAGTCCAGGGAAGTACATCTCAGGTCATTCACACCAGCATGGACAATGACTGAGTCATATTTGTACTTGCCTTGGAGTGACCTGAGTGCTTGTGTTACGTGGCGAATCCTAGCACCCGACAGGCAGCTCACCATGAGCCTCAGCCTGGTGAGTGGGACATCAGTGTGCCTGATGATAGAGTCACCTATTACAAGTGTATCAGGGGTGTTGTTTAGCCTTAAGGGCTGTGACTGTTTGGCACACTGGCTTTGTGAGCTATGTATTACATGTGTTTTGTTTTGGGGTAGTGGTTGCTTGGGTGTCTGCTTTGGAGGTCTCTGCTGCTTAGGCAGATTTTTATTTAGAGCCTCCGAGTATGTTTTTGTGTGTTTATGTGTTTGGTTTGCTGTCGTGGTAGGTCTATGTGAGACTGGAATTGTAGTGAGTGTGGTTTCCTTCTCCTCCTGACTGGTTACGCCAGTACTGAGTTGAGAGAGCTTAGCCTCCAGTTTGGCTATATGGTTGCATCTCTCACATGTGTTGGAATTTGTTGGGAGGAGGAGAGGGTTGTCGGTGTACATGAGGCAGTCGTAACATTGCCTCAAGATTCCCAGATTCACCAGCTGGACCAGAGAGGAGATTGACAACTGACCTTTGGACATGCTAGAATAGTATTGAGAATTTCTTTATAATTGAAAAAAGGGCCAATGGGGAACAAGGTACTCAGGGGGGGGGGGGTTTGTAAGAGTGTAGTGCTTTTAATTTTTTAGTGCTGACTTATATAATTGCTTTAGTGAGCAAGTGCCAGGCTTTAGAGTAGGAATAGGGTGTTTATTATGAGAACTAGGTCAGTTCTAAGGGAAAAAGTGAAGAGCTGACTTTGTGGAGCGCCGGGAATGGATTGAATCACGCAAAACCGCGCCAAAGCGGGTTTTATACAGGGGTACTTGAAAGAGCTAGAAATTGGCCAAAAACGGCCAATAGACTACCAGATTCTTGTGCTGGGAACACTCCTCCAGGGATAGACAGGCTGCTCTAAACTCCCCACTGCCACTGGTGAACAAAGAAGCCTCCCTTTATCCAAGAAAGGAAATGGGCAACACAGGAACTTTCCAAAAGTCCAGAATACAGCAAAGCCTATATTTGGACTACTCTAGGTCAGGAAAGACAGGAAACAAGGATAATTTTTTTTTTTTTCTTTTTTGCAACAAACAGCAGGAAAATGCAATAAATATGTAACACAGGCTAGAGCACTTGAGTGTGTAGCCTCAACAGGTAAATGCAGCAAACAGGACAAACTTTAAAAGTGCAGGTGCAAAAACAACTTTAAACAGTTTAAAACAGTTCAAGAAGCAGAAATACTTGCAGTTTAGCTAGATCAGACAGTTGCCCAAGTAGTAGCAGGAAAAAAAACACTTATCAGGTTAGCAGTCGCTCTTTTAGCCTCTCTGCTGCTAGCACCACTCTGCAGGACCACGAGGAGCTTGGCTGAGTAGTAACAAGTGCAAAAACCGTGCCAAAGCGGGTTTTATACAGGAGGACTTAAAAGAGCTAGAAATTGGCCCAAAAAGGCCAATAGACTACCAGATTCTTGTGCTGGGAACACTCCTCCATGGATAGATAGGCTGCCCTAAGCTCCCCACTGCCACTGGTGAACAAAGAAGCCTCCCTTTATCCAAGAAAGGAAATGGGCAACACAGGAACTTTCCAAAAGTCCAGAATACAGCAAAGCCTGTATTTGGACTGCTCTAGGTCAGGAAAGACAGGAAACAAGGATAATTTTTTTTTTTTTTTTTTTTTGCAACAAACAGCAGGAAAATGCAATAAATATGTAACACAGGCTAGCACACTTGAGTGTGTAGCCTTAACAGGTATATGCAACAAACAGGACAAACTTTAAAAGTGCAGGTGCAAAAACAACTTTAAACAGTTTAAAACAGTTCAAGAAGCAGAAATACTTGCAGTTTAGCTAGATCGGACAGTCGCCCAGGTAGTAGCAGGAAAAAAAACACTTTTATCTGGTTAGCAGTTGCTCATTTAGCATATTCCAGTTCTCAGAATATTCCCTTTTCTCTGAGGTATGGAGATTTCAGAGTTGGTATATATAATTTCAGGGGAGTGCACAGGGCACTAGCCCTCCACACAAGGGGATGTGGTGTGGGGAGGCTGGCCCCCCTGCAAAAAGAAGTTTAAAGGAAAAGAGCAATTTTTGAGAGCCACTTTTCTCTGGGTTTTCAGTCTTTTATTTTTTTGGCTTTTCAGTACTCGACATTTTGAGTGTCAACATTTCAACAGGGAGTTTTATTTATTTTTTATTTTATTTACATTTGTTTACCGGGAGTGTCCGACTGGATGTAGGTCCATTTTCAGTGGAGGCCCGGGGATAAAAGCTCCACAGTTAAAATAAACAGGCAGTAGTTACATTGGATTTACATAGAGATTAACAATTTGATTAACATAGCAATTAATTACAAACATAGTTACAGATGAAGAACATAGTACATCAGTAGACAACTAGAATATTTATCTGTGAAGTACATAACAGACATTAACAATTGTTACAATAAGAAGTTCCTCCTGTATAATAAGTTCTAGGCATAAGATCATCAGAGCTTGCTATAATCAAGGTAGTTAGTGGGGTGGAAAGAAAAGTAGTGGTTGGATGGGGTGGGTGACATTAGAGTGGGAGTTGCAAGGGCATAGCCAGCATGTTTTTAGGTGTGCTTTTAGTAACGTTTTGAAGTGGGTGCATGATGGTACGGAGGTAATTGTGGGTGGGAGGGAGTTCCATAATTTGGCTATGGCACAAGAGAATAGTGCTTCACCAGCAGAGTTATTGGCTTTAGTGATCTGCAAGTGATTTTTGTTGCTGGATCTTAGTGGTCTGGTGGTGCGATAGGGTTGGAGTAGATTCTGGAGGGATGGGACATTTAGTGGATGGTTTACTAGTTTGTGGGCGAATGAGAGTTGATACCATTTAAAGGAGGTGAGGGAGTTCAAGCCAGCCCAGTTCAGCAAGTGAGAGACAGTGGTGACTATGGTAGGATGCCCCTGTGGTGAATTTGGCGATTTTGTTGTAGCAGGTCTCTAGCTTGTTTAGATCGCATTGCCTTAGGTTGGTATATATTGGAGAGGCATAAAGTATGGTGGAGATAAGGTGGGTATTTGCTACAGAAATCTTTGCTGCTTTGGTGAGAAGTTGCTTATTTCTGTATAATGCTCCTAGTTTTTTGTGGACTATCTTTATGGTCATGGATATGTGAATGTCAAATTTTAGTTTATTGTCTATTTCCACTCCTAGCAATGTGGTGTGTTCAGTTGGGTATATAGTGGTGTTGTCTTTTGCTGTGATGTTAAAGTGAGAGTTGTTTTGAGTATGTTTGGTGGGTTGGAAGATGAGTAGTTTAGTTTTGTTTGGGTTGAGTATTAATTGGACATCGGATAACCAAGTTTCAACAGAGGAAAAGGCTTCCTGTGTGACTTTTTGCAGTTTGGGTAGGGACTGGGCTGAGCAGATGATGGTTGAGTCATCTGCATATTGCACAAATGTGCCATGTTTGGTGGCAGAGGCTAGATTATTGGTGAAAACAGAGAAGAGTAGGGGTCCAAGGATGGATCCTTGGGGAACCCCTATAGAGACAGGTAATTGGGGAGATATGTCATTCTGCCATACAATGGATTGTTGGCGGTCAGACAGGTAACTCTGAAACCAGTTGGTGACTGATTGAGAAAAGGATAGGTTATTGAGGACAGAGATGAGTTGTTTGTCTGGGACCATGTCAAATGCTTTAGATAGGTCTAGGAAAGTAGCAGAGGAGAGATAGCCATTGTTTTTATGCTGAAGGATAGTGTTAGTAAAGGAGAGTAAGGCAGTGGCGGTGCTATGGTTTGGTCGTAAACCATGCTGAGTATTGGAAAGGAGGTTATTAGTAAGGAGGTAGTTTGAGACATGAGACTGAATGCATCTCTCTAGTATTTTGGAGAGTAGAGAGAGAATAGCTATGGAGTGATAATTGGTTAGTTCTGTGGAGGGGCTGCCTTTGTGGAGGGGAATTATATGTGATACTTTCCACAGTGTGGGAACGTAACTTTCTTACAGAGATCAGTTAATCAATATGGATACTGGGTAGGCCAGAGCATCAGCTGCAATTTGTAGGTATTCACTTGGGAGGTTGTCTGCTGCTAATTTGGTGGACTT